>NW_027424266.1:96162-140600 GCF_003597395.2 Chelonoidis abingdonii | reverse complement strand
CTGGGTGCTCTGGCAGCTGGTGTCAGAGCGAGGGGCTCATGTCTCCGGGCAGGGGCAGGGGTTGCTCCAGTTTGCCCGTGCAGTTGAGTTTAGCTCTCAGGTGCGGTGGGGACCTGTACCTGTCAGTGGGTTGGGTTAGCCTCCCAGGCCAGCAGGCTGGGGAGGGGTTGCTGGAGCCTCCTCCTGTGAGGCAGAGGGAGTTGGATCTGCCTGGCTGAATACAGAGGATTTCTCCAGCACCTTGGTGCTGTGTGCGGAGTGGTATCATGGCTGGCTCCAGCTTGGCAGCACAACTGCAGAGCCGCGGCCTGACCCAGTGCTCTGTGCGGCGTGGTGGCGTGCCTGGCACCAGCCGGGTGGCGCAGCTGCCTGTCGCGGTGCTCTGGGCAGTGTAGCTGTACTGCTGCCAGCCACCGGGAACAGTGGGGTCTGGATAGGGCAGGAGTCCCACGGGGGCTGTCGGGGTGAGAAGCAGTGGGGTCGGATAGGGGGCGGGGCCAGACCACGCCTGGCTGTTTGAGGAGGCACAGATTCCCCTGACTGGCAGAAACCTGATGTGGCCCTCAGGCCAAAAAGTTTGTTCACCCTGACTTATACTAATGGGAGCATCTAACCAAGGGACTGGGGACCTTCCAATGATTTGGAAGAAACCAGAGACTTAATAAGCCAGCAGTTTATTCCATCACTGCTACAAGCCTGAGCCAAGACCCTTGCAATTGTTGTATATATTTGATTCCTTTAACCAATTTTAACTTTCACCTCTTTCTTTTTATAAATTTGATACTAAAGGATTGGCAACAGCGTGATTATTGCGTAAGATCTGAGTTATATATTGTTCTGGGTATGTAGCAATTCCTTTGGGATCAGAAATATACTTTGGTTGATGAAATTGGATTTAAATAATCAGTCATCATTAAGTCTAGTCTTTTTGGTGGTGTTACAGGGCCTGGGATTCCTAAGGAGACGGCTTTTCTGACCTCTTGTTAGCCAGTGTGCTGAGACAGAAGGTGACTGTTGTCGCTGGTTGGGTGTATCTTATAGAAGAATAACCAGCAGTTGCGGGTGGGGGGTCCTGCCCTATTTCTCAGCAGTTTGTCCTAAATTTGGTATTCTCAGTTGTGATTCACTGGGGCATGGTGGGCCCCTCACACGCAGGGCTGGCTCTAGCCATTTCACGGCCCCAAGCACAGCGGCATGCTGCGGGGGTCGCTCTGCCGCTCGCCGGTCCCGCGGCTCCGGTGGACCTCCCGCAGGCATGCCTGCGGATGCTCCACCAGAGCCGCCGGGAAACCGGCGGAACGCCTCCGCAGAGGACAGCCTGCGGGAAGGTCCACCAGAGCCGCCTGCTGCCCTCACCCGGCAACCGGCAGAGCCCCACGTGGCATGCCGGCCCAAGCACGCGCTGGCGCGCTGGGCCTGGAGGCCGGCCCTGCTCACACGGCCACCTCTGTGCCTTGGGTGGGAGTAGCAGGAGTGCATTCTGTCATAAAACAGCTTCCAACTGATTGCTTGTGGTGAGGTTGCTGCACTCTAGGGGGTTTTAGGGGTGGAACAGTGAACAGAGCCAGGCCCAGATGTGTTACCACCTTATCACGCTTGACTGCCATGCAGGAGTGGGGTTGAATTCTGCGCAGCTGGGTGGGTGCAGAGGAGGGGGCTGCTGGGTGTTGACACTTAAAATTGTGTCTGACTCTTGAAATCTCCAGTTTCTTGGGTAATTATTGCTATTTATTGTCTCTTTTCCCTTTCAGGGAGTTAAATGCAAAGGAAGCCCTGGTTATGCAGTTCAAGTTACAGAGGCAAGAGGTCAATTAGAGAATAAAGCTCAGATCCTCAAAATAGGAGCTTGCTCTAGCAAATTGCATCATAGGAGGAGATTCTTGATTACCTTATATAGCTTAGTCTATTGTGCTGTAGTCACAGGAACTACAGCTCCTGTTTTCAGGGGGCGGGTTGTATCACTTTCATTTCAAGTTTCATTTCGAAACAATTTTTGGAGTGACATAGACATCCAAATCGGGGGGCTGGGCTTTCTCCTTGTTCTAAATGTAATGAGTCAAACGTACAGCAGGACATGGGGGAATGATTAAGCTCTCTCTAATATACCCTAACGTGCAGCTGTGACTACACTGTTTCATTTTACAGTAAAGCACGCTCGAGTCTCTTTATTGTGTAATACAGCAGGGTCTATTGTGGATGAACTAAGTGTGCCACATCATGCAACTTTAGAAAGTGCAGTGTCTTAGTTCACATTACTGCATCCTGTGGACGAGACCTTAGATACAAGGAACCACTTCCAGTGTTTTCGTGTTTCCTGGCTAAACACCAATTTCAATTCTTTTGTGTTTGGCGTGCTGACAGGTTAAAGCCTAAAATCAGAAGCCCAATAACTATGCTCATGGGTGTAGTTAACAGTTTCATAATGTTGATGCCATTAACATTCACAAGGGCAAAAAGGGTTACATAAAATTGAGGACCGCTAACCAATGGTGGAGCGTGCTTTACAGGCCTGGGCCTTTTTCCCACAGCCTTCAAAAGGACAATAAAAATTATGGGGGGGGGTATTCTTGCCCTGCAGTAACCTTAATAACAGACTTAATTTCTCTGTAAAAACTCTGGTCCCACAGCCCGGAAAGCCATACTGTACTAGTTGCCTTATGAGGTCTCAGCCAACGATCAGGGGAGTGGAGAAATGGTTTCACACCGATGATATTGAATAATTAACTTGCCCACTAACTCTTATCCCACGTCTGGTTCAGCAGATATGCCAAACTCTGCCCACAGAGTTAATATGGTCATCCCGGTTTGAAAATGCATGAATCCATCCAATCCTACTAGAGCTTCGCGATCAGTCTCCGCTCCAGGCCGAACCACTAACCGGCGTCATATCGTGGACTTGCTTTTTCTGCGCAGCCTTATCCTACAAGCTCTTTCCCTTTCTGCAGGAGACTCCTTCCAATCCCCATAGGTATGAACTCCCATACCTTCTCGCAAGGGGAAGACCGCCTACTTGGTCAGTTTTCCACAGCACGTATATGAGTGTGGACCTGCGCTCGAGGGTAGGACTGTGTTGTCAAGCCTATGGACACTGTAAGAATCAAGGCAGAAAGCCTGGCCACGTGGAGAGGTAAGGCTCTCAGACCTCTGACCTGTGTATAACTTCATGGTTATGCGGGGGCACGTGGAGGCCAAGAACTAGCCCAGCTCTCGCTGAGGCTGAGGCCAGAAGGCCTCTGCCAGCTGGGGGCACAAGAGCCAGGCCGAGGACCATGGCTGCTTTAAATGTGAGGTTGAGACAGGGGCGCCTGCCTGTGCCATCTGTGCCATGTATGAGCCTGGCTGGTTTGGGTCTGAACAGGCCTCGCTCTATTGGAGACAGATTTGCTGTCATAGACTCATAGAAACCAAGATTAACAAACTAGGCCAATGGCCAGGGCCCAAATTCATGGGGGAGCACCCCTGGCCCAGGCAGTAGCCATAAAGTGGCTGGGCTGGTCATGCCTTTGATCTGCTGGGACTAGCTGCTCCTCCTGCTGATGCTTCGAGTGCTGCTCACATGACTGAGTGAGTGGGGCCAAATCTGAGTGAGTGGCACAGTGACTTCACACATAGGGTCACAGCAGCACTCAGGGTGAAAATCATAGATTATTAGGGAGCTCAGGAGATCATCTAGTCCAACCTGCTGCTTAAAGCAGGATCAATCCCCAAATGGCCCCCTCCAGGATTGAACGCACATCCTGGGGTCTAGCAGGCCAATGCTCAAACCACTGAGCTATCCCTGCCCCCCTTCAGTAATAACTCCCCTGAAGTAGGGTTAACAACCCTTCAGGACTGTCCTGGATTCTCCAGGAATTAAAAATTTATGTTTAATTAATGATTGTTACGTGATGAAACCTCCAGGAATACCTCACAGCAAACTTGGCAACCTTCCCTTGAAGGGGCCCAGCCTATCACCCCTCATGTGACCCCCTCTGCCCAGCCCCCCAGTGACACCCACTCTGAGACCCCTCGCCTAATCCCCACCGCTCAACGACCCTCCTTCCCCCAGGACCCACCCTGTCAGCCCTCATGTGATTCCCGCCCCTCACTGACACCCCCATGGGGGCCCAGTCTGTCACCCCCACGTGACCCCCTGCCTGCAGTGACACCCCCATGGGACCCAGCCTATCGCCCCCAGGCTCATTCCCCCTTTCCCGCAGCCCACCTGCCGCTGAGACCCGCCCGTCCGCTCGGTCCTGAGCCCCTCCTGGCTTGTCCGATGTTTTCGGTGACATATCAAAATGACTATCGAGCTCTTTTGTTGAACCAGCTTTTTCAGTAACCCGAAAATGCTGCTGATGGTTCCGATTAAAAAATGTGCTGCAAACACTTTTTAAAAGGAAAAAAAGGCATGTTTCAAATGCTGCCAAACAACTGTGCCATCGGGCCATTCTCCCCTGAAGGGTGTTCTCATGGGATGATGAAAGCTGGGTGAGGGTGAGCCTGCCAGAGCTCTGATGGCAAATTTCCAACCCTGCTCACCCCTGGGAAGATCCTGTTGGTCCAACACGCCCTCCCCCCCCACTTTAACACTCTCACTGCCACACTGCTTTACACTCACCCAGCTGACTCCTGGTCCCCCCAGTTTCACTCTCTGGCTTTGATGCCATCCGTCCTGCCCTTGCCATGTCACTCCCCAGTTCTGGCTAGCTGTGTTTATGAGCTCCCGACTCGTTAGCATGGCTCTGTAGAGCAGCCTGGTCTTTGGGTCTCCGGGAGAGGGGTTAGCTACAGGGTGGAGGAACCACACCTCTGAACTAGAGTGACCAGATGTCCCGATTTATTAGGGACAGTCCCGATTTTTGGGTCTTTTTCTTATATGGGCTCCTATTACCTGCCACCCCCGTCCTGATTTTTCACATTTGCTGTCTGGTCACCCTACTCTGAACCTCCTGCTCTGTCTCTATAGAAGCTACAGACCCAGCCAGCATCAAGGCGGCAGCAACCAGAGTTGAGGAGCATCTGAAAAGCTCGGGGCTGAATCTGTTGATAAACAATGCTGGGATAGCGAGGCTGAGCACACTAGAGTCTGAGACAGCGGAGGACATGTCCCTGGTGTACGCAACCAACGTGTCAGGGCCCCTGCTGGTGAGCCAGGTAAGGGCCCCGACAGAGGGCAGGTCGCCGGCTGCACTGGTGTTTGACTTTGCTTAGGCCAGAACTTCTCCCTTCCCCCCAGGGCTCTGGTTCCTGGATCAGTGAGCCACCCTGGTGTGTGTGTGTGTGTTTGGGGGCTGAGGTGCGGCGTTCATCACAGTGTACGTGTCAGGTGCATTGTGGGACTGTAACCACCCGAGAAATGGACCCAGAGGCCCTAACGCTGCCCCGGTGGGATCTGAGCCAAGAGTCCGGCTCCTGCAGCAGAGGCCATGTCCTGAGAGCAGGGATGGGCAAACCTTTTTGGCCCGAGGGCCACATCGGGGTTGGGAAACTTTGTGGAGGGCCGGGTAAGGAAAGCTGTGCCGTTGCTGGCCTGGCCTGCTCTATCTCTGTGCACCAGGACTGGGTTTTTCAAAGGTGGTTAAAGGAGTTGGGCACACAAATCGCGCTGACAGTGAATGAGAGTTGGGCACCTAAATCCCAACCTTACACTGTGATAAGTTGTCGCTGAAGTGTGTGTTTGCATCTAGGTACGAGGTACTTTCCTTTCCCCCAGCAGCCCAGCCTTCTGCAGGGACAGGTATTGGACAAGTCAGTTACCGATGAGGCTGTCTTAGCTCTGATCATAGGTTCTCTGTTTTATACTGAATACGCCCACAAGTTTTTGCTGCTACTCTTATACTGAGTGTAGGATTTGAAGAAGCCAATTGTATTGACCTAACCGGGCTCTTAATACCTCTGTGTAAAACTGCCATTGACTCGGATGGCAGCCGAGTTAGTAGGGGCGGCTCCTGGCACCAGCACGCCAAGCGTGTGCCTGGGGTGGCATGCCACGGAGGCGCTCTGCTCTTCGGCGGTATGCCTGTAGAGGGTCCGCTGGTCCCGCGGCTTCGGCGGACTTCCCGCAGGTGGCCGCCAAATCCGCAGGACCCAGGACCTCCCTGCTGTGCTTGGGGCGGCAAAATACCTAGAGCTGCCCCCGCGAACTAGGCCAAAGCTGCTGGTATTTGACTATCCTACCCAATTTCTGCAGCGTGCTGTAAGTACAGCTCAGCGTATTGGAGAGGAAATACTTCCATGTCAGTGAGTCGAGGCCTCTGTCTAGCACAGATCTAGAGCAGGGACTCTCAAACGTTTGTACTGGTGACCCCTTCACACAACAAGTCTCTGGGTGTGACCCCCCCTTGTATGTTAAAAACACTTTTTGTATATTTAACACCATTATAAATGCTGGATGTAAAGTGGGGTTTGGGGTGGAGTGCCACGACCCCCCATGTAGTAACCTTGTGAACCCCTCAGGGGTCCTGACCCCCAATATGAGAACCCTGGATCTAGAGGGTGTGTACAGTCCCGCAAGATACTCTGTGCAGGGCTCTAAGGTGGGGAAACAGCACATGATCGGCTGTATCTACACCAGAAACACGACAGCGGTGCCAAAAGAGTCCTTCTGTTGCCATAATAAATCCACTGCTCTGACAGGTGGTAGCTAGGGCAACAGCAGAATTCTTCCATTGACCTCACGCTGTCTCCACTGGGGCTTAGTTTGTCTCTCAGGGGTGCAGCCCTTTTCACCCACTTTCTATTGTAAACACTGGCCTGGGACCGGGCTCCCCCATTCACTGCCAGCGAGGGCAGAATGGGATTACGCAACTCCTAGAAATCAGCCTTTAAAACAGGACTGAGCCTGAACAAGTTGGAGGGCTGGGGGAGAGCATGGCCAGGAGCAGCAGTGAGGGGCCAGCCTGTGACACTCTGGCAACAGCTGGACCCACTTCAATTCAATCAGGTCCGCTGGTGAGAGAGAATGGGTCCTTTCTCCTAAGCTGACCGCCGGGATGCTCTTTTCCCCATTGCCCAGGCGTTCCTGCCCTTGCTGAAGAAGGCTGCCCAGGGGAGCCCCCAACCAGGGCTGAGCTGCAGCAAGGCAGCCATTGTCAAATGTCAGTATGGCTCCATCACAATCTCTTTGCCGGATTGTTGCAATTGTCTCTTATCGGTGCAGCAAGGTAGGGGTGTGCCCAGGGCACCAATCAACGCCTCGTCCTTCGCACTACAGTAAAGAGGAAAGAAAAGTCTTTCTGCCTAGGGTGACCAGATGTCCCGATTTTATAGGGACAGTCCGATTTTTGGTCTTTTTCACATTATTGCTGTTCCTGGTCACCCTATTGTTCTTGCCCCACAATTTGACTGCCAGGCCAGCATTCAGGCCAATCTCACTCTGCTCCCTCTTGTGGGAAGCAGGCCTCTGGGTACATGATGCTTGTCACTGACCCCAGAGCCAAGCTTGGAACAGGACTGGGTCCTGCACGTGGCCCATTGCAGTGAGAGGTGGGATCCAGTAACTGCTGATCATCCCCATTGAGAATCACACACTGCAGCTTGCATCAGCTGTCCCCTCTTGCTCACCTTTCTCCTGGGCGTGGGTCCCTGCTCTCCTCACAGCTGCTGTCTCTGCTCATGGTGTCTCACCCACAGGCTGCTCTGAACATGCTCACCAGTGCCAATCCTTGGGTATGAAGGAGCGGATCCTGAGCATCGCTGTCCATCCTGGCTGGGTGCAGACTGACATGGGGAGCTCACCCCACCAGGTAGTGCTCAGTGGGAGGGCCAGTGTAGCCACATGTCAAGTTCATTGTAGGGGGAATGGTTACACTAGAGCCTGTTCCCTTATCACCTCGCCCCATGACCTCTGTATGAGTGCGCCACTCCCTGGGGATTCATGCTGTGTCCTGGCGTTGCTTCCCAGGGCTGCCAGTCCATGGTTCCTTCAGGCTCAGCATTGCACAACAAACCCTGCAGAGCTGCTGCCTTGGGAGAGCTGGAGGGCAGGAGCTGGTCGTCTGTCTCCATTGGGCTTAGTTGTCTTCAGGTGCAGCCCTTTTCACCACTTCTTTGGTAAACACTGGCTGGACCTGCCTCCCCGTTCACTGCCAACGAAGGCAGAATGGGTTAGCGAGATCCTTTCCCAGATCCTGGCCCGGCCCCTGTGCTGGGCCAGCCCAGGCAGGCTCTCCCCTCACTCTTCTTTGCCCCTGCAGGCTCCACTGACGGTGGAGTGAGTGTCCAAGGGATCCTGACGTGCTTCCAACACTCTCCAAGAAGAAGGACAACGGGGCCTTGTAGAGCTGGGAAGGGAAAGTTCTTCCCTGGTGAGACGTCCCCTGACGGAGGAGCCTGGGTCAGGCTTCCAGTGACCGCGCGTCAGCCCGTGCCTGTGTCCTCATAAACCCACTGTTCTAAGTAACAGCCCTGCTATTGTGGATTTTGACGATTTAGCCAGCCTGAAAGCTGGCAAGGCCTAACCCCCTATCCCAGCAGAGCGGAAGGCTGGACTCCAACGCGGGGCTGTGCGGTGCAGGCCGTGGGCGGTGAGATCAGGGCACTAGCACCGAGGGCAGCAGAGCCAGGTGGTCAGGAAGCTGGTTTCAAACTTCCTGCTGAAAGGTCTGCGAGACAAAGGGGCTTCGCAGGAGAGCCAGTGAATGGCAGTGAGGGCTAGAACATCCTCTAGAGAGCAAAGTGAAATGGCAGCTGCTGCAGGGAAGCCGGCAGCCCTAAGCTAAGATGAACCAGAGCCGGTCAGTAAACTTTACCCGGGGCAAGGAGGCCAGGGGGGGGGCTTGGAGCGAGAGCGGAATCTGTATGGGCAAGGCTGCTCTGGCTCTTGGAGACTGCCACGAAGAGGGGTGGCAAGGCTGGGTGACCATGCTCCATCCGTCCAGTGCAGCTTGGTCCTTGCCGGCAGTGTGGGGTTAGAGCCGCCTCTCTGCCATGGCTACAGCTGGCTGCCAAAGACACGGGGCGATAATCAAACACCTCTCCTGTTAACGTCTCTGCAGCGCTCCCCCCTGACACAGGTCTGGTGTCATGCCAGCAGCTCCTCGACCTCCCCACCTGGTTGCAGCCCCTCTGGCTTCTGGGCTGGAAACTTAGACATGGCACTCTTCTCCAAGACACGGCAAACTCTCCCGCTGCCCTCTCTTCAGCCACACACACAAAGGACATAGGGCTGGGCTGGACCAGGCCAGCTCCTGCACCACATGCAGCTTGTTCCACGTGATCAGTGAGGTCGGGGTAGCTCTAGTAGCCATTAACCAATCTCCAAAATTGCCGTGGAGGGCCGATTGGAACAATACTAAAGCTGCCAGCACAGCCTTGGTCGTTAGGGAGCGGCACAGCCTTGACAGCAGGCCACCTGGAGCCATGTAGGAGCTATTGCATTACCCTTGTACGTACAGGGAGGGCGGCAAGCTCCTATGGCCGGGCTAGGGCTGACAGGAGAGAGCTGCAGGGCGAGAGGGCTCACCTGGCAGGGCTCTCGCACAGGAATTCAATATGAGCTGCTTGCAGACCTGTTTTACTCTGATTTTGGGCCAGCGGAGGTGGGGATGCCTGTGCCCAAGCGAACGAGTCCACTGTGCTCCCAGTAGCTGATCTAGGACGAATGTTCTGCGCTGCTCAGTTTGGCTGAGAGGAAGCTGGGAACCCTCCCCTTCCTGCTGGGCGGCCCCCTCTTGGCAGGGTGTTCAGAGCGAGAGGCTATGTCTCCCAGCTAGGGCCGGGATTGCTCCAGTTGCCGGTGGCAGTGAGATTTATGCTCTCAGGTGCAGTGGACCTGCTACTTGTCAGTGGGTGGGTTAGCCTCGCCAGGCCAGCAGGCTGGGGAGGTTGCCGGAGTCCTCCTCCTGTGAGGGCTAGGAGGCAGTTGGAGTTGCCTGCTGAATTATTGACTCACAAATTTATTTGGCATAAGTTCGTGGCTAAACCCACTTCATTGACACTTATTATGCCAACAAGAGAGCCCAAGTTTTACAATAGCTTAGTGTCCATCCAGGTCCCCATCAAGTTCTCCGGGGGCCCCCTCTCATCCCTCGTATTTCAGGAATCTCCTGCACGTCCCCCAACTCCCCACTGCCAGGCCTCTGTGTGCTCCCTTCTATTCTCCCCCATACAGAAGACCCCTTTCTCACCCATATGGAACAGGGCTCGCGTGCACCCCTACAGCCACCTCCCCCATGTCTCTCTCGACCCTACCCCCTGGCAGGTGCTCTGTGTGCACCCCCATATAAACCCTCCCCATGCCCTCATTCTCCTCACATCCCCAATGGCAGGGCATCTGGTGCACCCCATTACCACTCCCCTATGCCCTCCATTCCCTCTTTTACCCCCAATGCAGGCATCTGTAGTGCACCCCCATATCCACCCCCTATGGCCTCCATCCCCCTTTTACACCCCCATTGGTCAGGGCATCTGTGTGCACCCCCATAACTACTCCCCCAGGCCCTTCCATTTCCCTCTTACCCCCCATGCAGGGCCTGTGTTGTTGACCCTCCTTCTCTATTTCAGGATCCTCCAGTCTCCGCCCCTTACCTGAGATTCTGTGTACATCTCTCCCTGCTGCCCCATTCTCCCCTACCACTGCCAGGGTCTAATTCCCCCAGTACACCAAATGCCCTCAGTCTCCCCATCATGCCAGCGAGGGCTTAGAGTTGCCCAACTTTCTAACTGAGAAAACCGACATCCTCGCCATGCCCCTTCCTGGTCCTGCCCCCTGTCACTACATTCCCCCCTCCCTCTGACTCACTTTCCCCCACCCTCACTCACTTTCCTGGGCCTGTGGAGCAGGGGTTGGGGTGTGGGAGAGGGTGAGGCTCTTGACTGGGGGTGTGGGCTTTGGTGGGGCCGAAATGGAGGGATTCAGGGCTGGGAGGGGCTCTGGCCTGCGGCAGGGAGTTGGGGTGCAGGAGGTGAGGGCTCTGGAGGCATTGTGGGCTTATGAGTGAGGCTTGGGATGAGGGTTTGGGGTGCAGGAGAGACTCCAAGCTAGGATTGAGCCAAGGATTTCAGAGTATGTGATGTGTGGGGGGACTGTGGTTGAGGTAGGGTGTTGGGTGAGGTGGTCATGGGGTTGTGGGCTCGGGGGAAGGGATGAGGGGGCAGGAGGGGGCTCTGGGGTTGGTACAGGAGTTGGTGGTTTGCTGCAGGAGAGTGAGGGCCTCATGTGGGTGAGGACCAGGAGATTGACGTTTTTATGGTGACTGCTTAGAGACAGGTGGTGCGCTTCATATGGGCTGGGGGCCTTCTAACGAGCTAAGGTGTGCTCAGGAGCTATTGGTTGTAAGGATTGACAGCCTAACCTTGTGCTCTCCCCCACCCAAGTGTGTGACCCAGTAGTTCACCGTGGTGCAGGGTAGAGATGCCGATGTTGCTCCAGGTCCGACTAGTCTGTTTCTCTGTCTGCACATGCTCGCGCGACCTGGAAGTGGATGCAAGCAGCAAAGATGCGTGCCATCCCTCATGTCGAGAATTAGTGGGGCCAAGGTTAAGCTCCGGGTGCAATCTTGCTTATTTCTATCGCTATTTGTATAGGCTGTTGCCTCCCACTCCCAGACTTATTCTTACTTGTCTCGTGTGTAATGCTGGTGTCAGGGGCCTGACGCCGAGTGTCAAAGTCCCATGGCCCCCCGTAGCCTCAAGGATGCCCGCGAAGACGCTGCTGGCCGTTCTGGGACATGCAGCTGGAGCCAAGGACAGTTCGGGACTAGCCTGCCTATAAGCCCTGCCTGCCGCCGACCAGCTTTTACTAGTGCTGACTGAGGCACCAGTGGTCCCTTACGATGGGTGTTGTAAACCGGACATCTTGGCCAACCCTAGGGGGCTGATGTGCTCTATCCCACCCCAGTACCTCCTTCTGCCCCATTGGAAGGGTGGAATGTGGCCTTCTCTCCCCACCTTTGAAGAGTGCAGGATGTAAGCAGGAGGCAGGGATGATGAACCTTTTGTCTTCTCTTTTCTCTCTGGCGGGTCCTACGGGCTCGGGCTCTGAGCAGGAGAGCACTGACTTCTTTTCCTCATGCAGGGGCCAAGGCACCCTGCACCGGGGGGGAGCAGGAGCTGTCTTACGCTGCGGGTTTAATGGTGCCATTCAAGGGGGCCAGCGGCTCCCTGTGTCCCCCTTGATGTGCCGACTGGCCCCAGGACAAGATTTCGCTGGCCATTGGATGTCTTAGAACATTCTGTTGATTGGGCAGATCGATGCAGTGTTCAAACTTCTTCCCAATGACGGGCAGACGAGCGGGACGGGAAATGTAGCCGGCTTAGGAAGTGTGGGGGACCCGATTTGAATACCCGGCGGCGGTCCCGGCGTCTTCGGCAACACTTTGGCAGTGGGTCCTTCACTCGTCCGGCCTTCGCAGCACTTGAAGGACCCTCCACCGTACTGCCACAAAGACCCAGACTGCTGCCGGGTGAGTAAAAATTAAGAAGTTAGGCACTTTTGCTTTAGGGTACGGGGCCTGATTCGGGGAATCAGCCTAAGCCTTTGCCCTGACAGTCGTGCTAGAAGCTGCAATTGGCTGGCTAAAAACAGCCAGAATAAAAGGGAGAAAAACAGGTGGCAGGGCCACGGGGAAATGGTGGTGGAAGAGATGGTTAGACAGGGGACAGAGCCATGCAGAGCGAGCTGGGATGTCAAGAGACGCGAAGCAGGGACCAGCAAAGCTCATGGGCCGGACCAGCCTGGCTGGCGCCCGCCCCCCCGCCGCCCCTAGAGAGACTGGGAGATGTGAGACAGAGCACTGCAGAATCTGAGGGGCAGGTACAAAGCTTTTACGCCGCGCCTTTCTCTTCACTTCCAGCTCTCGCCGTTTCAACTTCTTCCCGTTTCACAGGCACCAGTCATAGGTCTGATTTAGGTTTTTACCAGAACCTGGCTTTATCACAAGGTGGTTGGCTGCACTGCAGTGGACCCCATTTCATCTTTTAATTGTCCCTTTTTCCATTTCTGTTCCATTCTTCAGGCACAGGGGTGCTACTGAAGCCTGCTCTTACCACAACTATCTTATAACAGGGATTGGCATATCTCTTTTCTGTAGGTTTCTTACAGCGTTTTCAATGTTTTATTCTGATTCCTGTGCTTGGTTGCCTCTGGCTGCTTACCGCCCTGCAAGGGGTGGGAGCATTCCAGGGCTGTGTACTTCTTTTGAATTCTTTGAACTCTTTCTTTGTTACTGTACTTGCCCCAATTTTGTGGCATGCTGTTTAACCATTTAACAGCCCTGTAATAGTTTGCAATAGTTTACATTCAAGCATCGGTCTCTGCCCGTGCCTTACAAATTAATTACATGTTTCTTCCCATTATATTTCTAAACTCTTGTGGGGATTTGCAGTTGAGGGGTTAAGGTGGTCCCTAGCTCATGGTTTCTGTCATGTTAGTCGCGATTCTCCAGGGGAGCTCACTTCGCCAGATCAGCAGTCAGGGTCACAATGTTGTTCGCTTCGCTGGTGTGGTGCCTGCTCAGTTCAATGTTGATAAACAGTCGGCTTCCGTGCTATGTTCCTCTATGTGCTGCCCCGCTCTGCACAGATAGGTGACACAGCAGCGCCCGAGAGAACCCCAATGAACCACAAGTACTCCGATAAGGTACGAAGCACCCGGCCAGGTTTATTGCCAAATGAAACGCAGTCTCTTAGTTCCCCAAACTAGATGTCTATGGTTCTACTAGTATACATGTTGCTCCCGACAATGAACACAGCTCAGTCAGTGGCGAGGACTCTCCACTGCCCCCTAGGCTTGACAAAGAATCGCCCCAGGGATGTATTCTTATACACAGGTACAAAACAGGTTACGCATGACTTCCTACGTATTGAGGTACAACCCCTCTACACAGGTAGTGCTGGCCTCTGCATCTTGACACGTGTTTGACGAAAACAATACCATCATATTACCTGTAGCAGATTTGGACCCCCACTCCTGCAACTGAAGGGTAAAAAACCAGCCCTGGGAGGTGGCTGTGGCTGAGAAAGCAGCTTTTAGGTTGGGCTATTTGGGGGAAGTGACTGCAGCTGGGCCACACCACAAAACAGACTTGGGCTGGCCTATAAAAGCAGAAAACCTGGAGCAGAGAGAGAAGCGGCCTGCGTTAATAGGGAGCCTAGAGACAAGCACCTGAGCTGAAACAGGGCTGGGGACAGGCTGAGGAGCTCTAGCTGGAAGCCCCAGGCTGCAGCTAGCAGAAGGCCAAGGGGTTCTGGGGGTTGCAGAGGGCACCCAGGGTAGGCCAAGGCAGTGAGGTCCAAAACCCTCCTGCCAGCAATGAGTAGTTGATACTGCAGTCTGCCCCGGGTTGTGAGGCTAGATGATGGACTGCAGTAGGCCTTATACTGAGGTAGGTGGGAAATAGTGGGTGGGGGTTCCCTGGGAGGGGGAGACCCTAATGACTGGGAGATTACTGCTAGAGGCAGCATCCAGGTAAAAGGCACTGGGTCCAGGAGGGACTGGGGCCAGAGGACGGCAGTCACCACTGTAGAGGGTGTCTGGAGGTGGAACAAGCTAATTCAAGAAGTCACTTGCAGAGGTGTCACAGCAGTGAGTCCACTCATTACATTACCCTTAAGTCCATGTTAGGAGGGTCAGCCTGTTCCTTGTATCTGTGTGGATGTAAGTATTCGAGTGTTCGTTCCTTTTATGTTTATCTTCTTGAGCAGTCGCCCTTTCCTTTGCCAGCTTCTTGAGCAGGGGCCTGCCTGGCTCACAGCTTCCCTTTGCTTTAAAGTTTACCGACTATAGGGTTGGAAGGACCTCAGGAGTCATCTGGTCCCACCCCCTGACTCAAGCAGGACCACCCCAAACTAATATATCCCAGCCAGGGGCTTTGTCAAGCCTGACCTTTAAACTCCTAAGGAAGAGATTCCACCACCTCCTAGATAACCCATTCCATGCTTCACCACCCTCCTAGTGAATGTGTTTCCGCCGTCAGCCGTGCCTGTGTCCTCAATAAACCCACTGTTCTAATGTAACAGCCCTGCTATTGGTTGGGTTTGTACCATTTAGCCAGCCTGAATGCTGGGCAAGCGCTAACCCCCCTATGCCCAGCAGAGCGGAAAGGCTGGACTCCCAACGCCGGGGCTGTGCCGGTGCCAGGGCCGTGGCGGGTGAGATCAGGGCAGCTCAGCACCCGGAGGGCAGCAGAGCCAGGTGATCAGGAAGTTGGTTTCAAACTTCCTGTTGAAAGCGTCTGCGAGACAAAGTGGGCTCCAGGGAGCCAGCGAATGACAGGTGAGGGCCTAGAAACGCCTCTAGAGAGCAAAGTGAAATGGCAGCTGCTGCAGGGGAACCGGGGCAGCCCTAAGTGTATGGAGACCAGAGCCTGGGCTCAGTACTACGGCAGAGCCAGGGGGCTGGAGCGAGAGCGGGAGCTACGGGCAAGGCTGCTCTGGCTCTCTGGAGACCTGCCCACGAAGGAGGGGCTGGCAAAGCTGGGGAGAACCATACTCTGTCCAGTGCAGCTCGGCTCCTGCCCGGCAGTCTGTGGGGTTAGAGCCGCTCTCTGCCTGGCTACAGCTGGCTACAGCTGGCTGCCAA
This sequence comes from Chelonoidis abingdonii, assembly GCF_003597395.2. Lineage (NCBI taxonomy): Eukaryota > Metazoa > Chordata > Testudines > Testudinidae > Chelonoidis > Chelonoidis abingdonii. The sequence goes on along the minus strand of NW_027424266.1, from coordinate 125,098 downwards.
GGACATCGGGGCAATAATCGAGCACCTCTCCCCTGTAATGTCACCACATGCAGCTTCGTCCACGTGATTAGTGAGGTCGGGGTGAAGCTCCACTAGCCATTAGCCAATCTCCAAAGACAAGGTGCTGCACGTGCCAGGGGCCTGACTTGGAACAATACAAAGCTGCCAGCACAGCCTTGGTCGTACAGAACGGCACAGCCCTTGACAGCAGCCACGCTGGAGCCATGTATGGAGCTATGCATTTACCCATGTACGCACACGGGAGGGAGGAAGCTCCATGGGCCGGGCCAGGGCTGACAGGGCTGATTCTGGGGCCAGCTGAGAGCGTGGGGATGCCAGTGCCCAAGCGAATGAGTCACTGGCTCCCAGCAGCTGATCAGGACAATGTTCTGCTGCTCAGTTTGGGCTGATAGGCAGCTGGGACCCTCCCCTCCTGCTGGGTGCTCTGGCAGCTGGTGTCAGAGCGAGGGGCTCATGTCTCCAGCCAGGGCCGGGGGTTGCTCCAGTTTGCCCGTGCAGTTGAGTTTAGCTCTCAGGTGCGGTGGGGACCTGTACCTGTCAGTGGGTTGGGTTAGCCTCCCAGGCCAGCAGGCTGAGGAGGGGGTGCCAGAGCCTCCTCCTGTGAGGCAGAGGGAGTTGGATCTGCCTGGCTGAATACAGAGGATTTCTCCAGCACCTTGGGCCGAGCTATTACTGATCCCACACCAGGAACTGAGTTTTCTAATCGGCCTCCAGCACCTTTATCACTGACGGCCTGGCATACGCTGGGGACTTTCAGGTTTGTACTTGTTTGCTGTATTCTTCCATTCTTGTAAAAATATAGATTTATAGACTCTTCCCTTTGCTTCCTGTTTGCAGAGAGAAGCCCAGCCCCCTGCCGCTGCCCTCCCCTCTGGGCGGGAACAGCTCCAGCCCCAGGGATGGCCAGTCAAACTGCTTGTGGCTGGGCCTCCCCCCAGCCTGTCACTTTATGCCATCACTGCCACCTGCACAGAGTGCAGGTTGAGCAGGGGTCCATCGCTCCCACCTCTGGGAGGCAGCAAAGCGGTCACACCCACACACGTGCACTCGCACACACACACACGCACATGCTTTGCACCGCTGTGGATGAGGACTCTGGCACAGGGAGTTAGCAGGAGTCAAAGAGGGAGCACAACCCCTGCTCCCCCAAAAACAAGGAGTCCTTGTAGGACCTTATTGACTAACAAATTTATTTGGGCATAAGCTTTCGTGGCTATAACCCCCTTCATGACATTTATATGGCCAACAAGGAAAGCCCAAGTTACAATAGTTAGTGTCCCATCAGTCCACCCACAAGTTCTCCGGGTGCCCCCTCCCATCCCCTCTATTTCAGGGACTCCCTGCAACTCCCCCAATCTCCCCACTGCCGGGGCTCTGTGTGCTCCCTTCTATTTTCCCCCATACCAGAGACCCCTGTTCTCCACCCATATGGCAGGGGCTCTGCGTACACCCCTATAGCCACTCCCCCATGTCCTCTCTCTCACCCACCCCCACGGCAGGGTCTCTGTGTGCACCCCTATAGCCACTCCCCCATGTCCTCTCTCACCCACCCCCACAGCAGGGGCTCTGTGTGCACCTCCATAACCACTCCCCCCATGCCCTCCATTCTCCTCACATCCCCAATGGCAGGGCATCTGTGGGCACCCCCATATCCACTCCCCCATGCCCTCCATTCTCCTCACATCCCCAATGGCAGGGCATCTGTGTGCACCCCCCATATGCACTCCGCTATGCCCTCCATCCCCCTCTTACCTCCAATGGCAGGCCATTTGTGTGCACCCTATCATAAGCCTACCTCCCAAATCTGGACCGTAGAGTCCAGAAATCTGGGTGCCTAGCATGAACCTCCAAGCTTAATTACTAGCTTGGATCTTATCTCGCTGCCACCAGACAGGAATTACAGCGCCTGCCTCGCTCTGGTCCCCCCCAACTTTCCCTGGGGGACCCCAAGACTCAAGACTCAAGAGGTCTGAGTCTCACAACAAAGGGAAATTAACCCCACTTCCCTCCCCCTCTCCTCCCACCCAGACTTTCTCTCTGGCTAACCTTGAAGAGTTACTGATGCAATCTCTTTTACATCATACCAATACCAAGAAGCATGTCATCTTCTATTCTCACAAATGAGACAACATTCCCAAATACAAGGAACAGAAATGATTCTATCTCTCTTCCCCTCCCACCAATGCCTGGTGGCTGCAGAGCTTACCCTTCCCGTAGATCTTAACACAAAGAGAAATTCCCTCCCTTCGTCTCCTTTAGCCTACCCAGAGCGAAAAACTCAAACAAGTTTAAACAAGAAAGCTTTATATAAAAAAAAGAAAGATAAAAAGATCCTCAAAACATATCTCTGTATCACGATGACAAAATACAGGATCAATTGCTTAAAAGAAAAAATGAATAAACAACTCTAATTCAAAAAGAGATACAATTTGCACATTCCGCAAACTCACACATCATGTAAATACAAAACAAAACATACGTACAAGCTATATTGTTTTTGCTACGCTTTGTACTCACAACTTTGAAAACTGAAAGATTGGGGAGGAGCTTGAAGATAGAAAGAAGCCTCCTCATAGCCAAGAGACAGGACCAAAGCAACAGACCCAACATTCCTCGTGAGTTTTTAAAAAATCGCAGTTTCCTGATTGGGTCCTCTGGTCAGGTGGTTTGGTTCCTTTGGTTAACCCTTTACAGGTGGAAAGAACAGTTAACCTTCGTTTATTTTGAACCCATAAGGATCCCATGCCCACATCCCAATGGAGGCATCTGTGTGGCACCCGCATAATCACTCCCTATGCCCTCATCCACCTCTTTACCCGCCCATGGCAGGGGCTCTGTGTGCAACTCCATATCCATCTGCTATGCCCTCGATCCCCCTCTTACCCCCATGGCAGGGGCTCTGTGTGGCACCCATATCATCTTCTATGCTCCATCCCTTCTTTACCCCCATGGCAGGGGCTCTGTGTGCACCGCCCATCTCCACTCCTCTAATGCCATCCACTTCTTACCCCCATGGCAGGGGCTCTGTGTGCACCTATACATCGCTATGCTCACCTTTACCCCATGGCAGGCATTGTGGGCACCCATAAGCACTCTCCATGCGCCCATCCAAGCAGGGCATGCTTGTGCACCCCATAACGACTCCAGGCTTATTTCCTCTTACCAGTGGAGGCTGTGTGTGGAACCTCTTTCTCTATGCCAGGAATCTCAGTCTCCGCCCTCACCTGAGATTCTGTGTACATCTATCCTGCTGCCCGTGCTCCCTACCATGCCAGGTGGCTCTATTCTCAGTACACCAAGATTGGCCCCGTCTCCCATCATGCCAGGAGGGCTAGAGTTGCATCTTCTAATTGGAAGAAAACCGACACCTCGCATCCTTTCCTGAGTCCCTGCCCTGTCATAGCATGCCCTCCTGACCTCACTTTCCCACCTACTCACTTGTCACTGGGCTGGAGCAGGGGTTGGGTGGGAAAGGGTGGAGGGCTTAACTGGGGTGTGGCTTGGGGTGGGCAGAATGAGGGGTTCAGGATGCGGGAGGGGTCTGGGCTGGGCAGGGAATTGGGGTGCGGGAGGGGTGATGGCTTTGTGGCATGTGGGCTAAGGAGTGAGGCTTGGGATGAGGGGTTTGGGGTGAGGAGGGGACTCAGGCTGGGGGTGAGGCCAAGGGATTCAGAGTAATGGTGTGTTGGGCGGGGGACTGTGGTTGAGGTGGGGGTGGGTGAGGGTGGCAGGGTGTGGGCTGCGGGGAAGGGATGGGGGTGCAGGAGGGGCTTGGTTGGTACAGAGGGTTAGGGTTCAGGAGGAGTGAGGGTTGGGGTGAGGCAGGGATGAGGTTTGGAGTCAGGAGGGGGCTCTGATTGGGGGGGTCAGATTGTGGTTAGGGGCTGGGCGGGTGGTAGCTACGGCAGTTTTCGGGCGGAAGTGCTGTGGTGCTAAGGTGCTGTCTGCCTGTTGGCACCGCGCTGCGCTGGAAGCGGCAGCAGCAAGTCTGGGTCTAGGTGGGGGGCCAGGAGGCTCCGTAACTGCTCTTCTGATTGTAGGACGTTGCCCCACCCCAGCTCCATTGTCGGGAATGGTGCTCAGGGTGGGGGCAGTGTGCAGAAGTCCCATGGCCCCTGCCTAGGAGCAGACCTGCTGGCCGCTTTCTGGGGTGCGCTTGGAGAGGAGCAGGTGGGACTAGCTCATTAGCCTGCTGCCGCCGACCAGTTTTATGTGCTGATGGAGGCAACCAGTGTTGTAAACCGGACATCTGGCAACCCTAGGGGGCTGTGTGTCTCTTCCCACCCCAGGTACCTCCTTCTCCCATTGAAGGGTGGGATGGTGCCCTCTCTCCCCCACCTTTGAAGGTGCAGGATGTAAGCAGGAGGCAGGGATGAATGAACCTTTTGTCTCTCTTTTCTCCTCCGGCGGGTCCTACGGGCCTCGGGCTCCGAGCAGGGAGAGCACTGACTTCTCTTCCCTCATGCAGGGTGCCAAGGCCACCCTGCGCCGGGCGGGGGAGCAGGGTCTGTCCTTACGCTGCAGGGTTTAGTGGTGCCATCAAGGGAGGCCAGCGGCTCCCTGTGTCCCTCGCTTGATGTGCCGACTGGCCCCAGGACAAGAGGCTCTGCCCATGGATGTCTAGAACATTCCCTGTCATATGGGGCAGATCGATGCGGTGTTCAAACATGCTCCCATGAAGGGCAGACAGCGGGACGAGGAAATGTCAGGGCTGGCTTAGGAAGTCTGGTGCCAATGAGCAAGTGTGAAAAATCGGGACGGGGGTGGGGGGTAATAGGAGCCTATATAAGAAAAAGACCCAAAAATCGGGACTGTCCCTTTAAAATCGGGACATCTGGTCACCTACAATGAGCGTTCTGAGGGCCATAAAACCAGTGCTGTGCAGGAGTCACTACACCCGGATCTGGGACCCCCTGAGTATCTCCTGGTGTAAATGCACGGTGCCTCAGGCCAAGCCTGCACTATAACCTCACAATTGGTGTGCCCACGCTGCTCAGCCACCGCCCTGTGCGACTCGGTCCTCCCAGCCTAGCCTCTGGGGTGGACAGCGCTTTGTCTGTTCTCTCTGGGCTGCAGGGACACGGAGCAGCAATGCTTTAAGCAGGAATGCTGTGTAAGGTGTGAACCAGGTATGAAAAATTATCTTCCATACCTGGAAGGAATCACTGGGACAGGAATGTTTAGATAAACGCGATCAGGTTTATTTCTTTATTTTGTCTGTGGATCTCCTCTGTGCTAACCCCAGATGCTTTTGTTTGCTTGTCACCTTTAAGCTGAACCCCCGAGAAAGCTATTCTGGGTGCTTAATTTTTGGAATTGCTCTTTTAAAATCTAGCAAAAGCCTAAGTTCCAGATGTATTTTCTTTCTTTTTTAATTTTAATAAAATTTACCTTTTTAAAGAACAGGATTTGGATTGTTGTGTTCTAAGAGGTTTGTGCCTATGCTGTTTGATTAGTTGGTGACAACAGCTACTTTCCTTTGTTTTCTTCTGGGCTCTTCGTTGGAGTTGGGTGAAAGGGCTTGAGGGTACCCCACAGGGAGGATTCCCAAGTGCTCCTTCCTGGGTCAAAGGGTTTTTTTTTGCATTTGGGTGGTGGCAGCGTTTACCAAGCCAAGGTCAGACAGAAGCTATAACCTTGGGAGTTTAATACAAGCCTGGAGTGGCCAGTATTAATTTTCAGAATCCTTGCAGGCCCCCACCTTCTGCACTTGGAGTCCCAGAATGGGGAATCGGCCTGCAACGTAGGTTGCTTTGAGGGGCCCCTTCTATGCTATAGCCTCCCACAGAACACTAGGCTGTGGTCTCTGCTAGAGAGCCATTGGTGGCGTTCTCCATAGGGCAGTGAGGTACTGCACAACTGCACCCACTGACTTAGGGCGAGTAGAAGCATAGCATGTCTGTGCCAACGAATGAGGCATGTGCTCAGGAAACCTCCCCTCATTCCCTCCCACTCACCCTCTGAATATTTCCCTTAGTGACAGCAGCCAAGATGGCTGCAAAGGACCAGTCTGGCCCACCCAGTTAGGCCAGGCCCAGAAACCAGCTGCCCAGTCCAGGCCCCCAGAGTGCTGACCCACCCAGATGGGCCTGGCGCTAGGCCCACAAATCATAGATTATTAGGGTTGGAAGGGACCTTAAGAGGTCATCTAGTCCAACCACCCTGCTCAAAGCAGGACTAATCCCCAACTAAATCCCCAATGGCCCCCTCAAGGGCTGAACTCACAACCCTGGGTTTAGCAGGCCAATGCTCAAACCACCAAGCTATCCCTCCCCTCACAAAGGTCAATCGACCAGGTTTGGGCCCACAAAAGGGCCGTCCCCCAATATCCTTGGTGCCAAGTATCAGTCCATTTATTACTGCTTTCATAGTCCAGCCAATCTGAGAAGGCCACTCTGGGCCAGTTTCCAAGACAAATTGCCAGTGATAAGGAAGCCGTTTGCACAAAGAATGGCATCTCTTCAGTTGCTGGAAAAGCAAAACATAACTGATCTGGAAAGAGAATGGCAGATATTCAACTGCAGGAGCTAGAAGCTAAGGCAAAAGTGGACAGACTGAAGCTCGAGCTCAAAAGAATAAAGAAACAACAGGAACTGTATCATCCTGAAAAGCCAGCTCCTCTCAACGACAAAGATGGGGATAGAATCTGTCCAGTTTGGAACAGGGTTGGTATGTTGTTTAACTCTAAGCAGTTGTCTGTGTATAACGAAATTTACCTCATCACTGTCTCCTTTTATGTAAATGCTTTTACTGTGAGCTCAGGTGAAGGTAACCCCATAAGTTGTGGAGAGGATGTAAAAATCAATGGTAAAAGCTGTTTAGGGCAAATTACAGCTGCTAACATCACTCTTGTTAAAGCGGATCTTGTCAAAGAGGAAGATTGTTCACCAGATAAGAGTGAACACTGTAATCCTCTATGAGTTTACTGTGAGGGTATTCTACGCTACGAAATTATGTCGATTTTATAGAAGTTGATTTTTAGAAATTGATTTTATACAGTCGTTTGCATACGTCCACACTAAGTGCATTAAGTTGGTGGTGTGCGTCCTCACTACCGCGGCTAGTATCAACTTACAGAGCGGTGCACTGTGAGTAGCTGTCCCACAGTCCCTGCAGTCTCTGCTGCGCTTTGGAATTCTGAGTTAAGTTCCCAATGTCTGATGGGGCAACAACTGTCACGAGTGGTTTTGGGTACATGTCGTCAGTCACCCGTCCCTCTGTGAAAGCAATGGCAGACAATCATTTCACGCCTTTTTTCCTGGGTTACCCATGCAGACGCCGTAGCACGGCAAGCTTGGAGCCTGCTCAGCTCACCGTCACTGCTGCTGTTGCAGGCCAGAGGCTTCTCCTTCAGGCTGCTCTTCCAGACGGCAGCACTGCGTGGTTGCACCTACCCCAGCCTACCCCTTGCTCCCATGGCTCATGAAGCCTGGGCAGAAGTAAGGAGCAGTTCAGCTATAGACTGAGCAAGTGCCGCATGGTGGTAGAATGTGCCTTTGGATGTTTAAAAGCTCGATGGCGGTGTTGAGCAGACTTCAGCGCAACCAACATTCCCATTGTTATTGCTGCTTGCTGTGTGCTCCATAATATCTGTCAGAGTAAGGGGGAGATGTTTATGGTAGGTTGGGAGGTTGAGGCAAAGCACCTGGCTTCTGATTTTGAGCCGCCAGACACCAGGATGATTAGAAGAACACAGCAAAGTGTGCTGTGCATCAGAGAGGCTTTGAAAACCAGTTTCGTGACTGGCCAGGTTTCGGTGTGACAGTTGTGTGTGTTTCTCCTTGATGCAAACCCGCCCCCTTTGTTGATTTTAATTCCCTGCAAGCCAACCACTCTCCCCCCTTCGAAATAGAGTAACTATTCTTTTGAAACCATGCATTCTTTCTTTATTATGAAAAAAAAAATGAGATAAGGACAAGGTAGCTTGAGTGGGGTAGGGGAGGAGGGAAGAACAAAGCCACACTGCTTATTGTAGCCACACTAAAAATCAAACTGTTTGAATGACAGCTTCTGTTGCTTGGCCAGCCTCTAGAGTGGAGTTGCTGGTCCCCGGAGCATCCGCCCCGGCGTTCTTGGGCCTCTGGGCTAGAGTTTTCCAGGGCCCCTGGAGCGAGTGATGGACCCTGCTCCAGGGACCCCACAAAACTCTCATGGGGGCCCCTGCGGGGCCCGAGCCCTGGGGCAAATTGCCCCACTTGCCCCCTCCAGGCAGCCCTGCATTGCGAGTGCATATTTTTTTGCCTTCTAATCTGCGATAACCTCCGGGATGGAGATGATAGGGGGAGCGTAGAAACATTCTACGCTCTACGATTCTGGGGGTCTGCATGGTCACCTGTGCAACTGAGTGCTGCTGAACTCACCACGCTGACCAAATGGGAAATGAAATTCAAAAGTTCCTGGGGCTTTTCCTGTGTACCTGGCTAGTGCATCGGAGTTCAAAGTGCTGTCCAGAGCGGTCACAATGGAGCACTCTGGGATAGCTCCCGGAGGCCAGTGCCATTGATTTGCATCTGCACTACCCCAAATTCAACCCAGCAAGGTCGATTTTAGTGCTACTCCCCTTGTTGGGGAGGAGCACAGAAGTCGATTTTAACAGCCATTAGTAGGATGCGACCGAACAGGGCTGGTTGTGTTGGTTGTCATTTTTAAATCGAGCTAACAAGGAAATTCAAAACCTAACCCGTGAGCGTAAACAGGGCTAGAGTGTGCTTTAGCCGAATTCCACTGTGACTGTAATGGTGCTAAACATGGAGTTACAGCTGGTGTAAGGAAGCTATTGGCCTAAGGATCTTTTGATGGGGATGATTGTTAAGCTTTTTTCGAGTCAGGCGAATCATAATCAGTCCACAGAAAAAAAAATAACCAAGCCTGTGTCTATAGGGGGCAGGGACTGCCTCTTGGAGTGTTTCACGAATGTTTGTCCGAGGAAGGTGGCTGTTTATCTGTGCAAAGAAGCAGTGCATATGCGGCAGAAATTGCTGAGTGTCTGATATCTCAGAAGTGAAACTGGCATTAGCTAAGTCTCGGGGAAATGTTTCTCTAGAGCAAATTGAAGTTGGTGATCAGGTTAAAGCCCTGACTGAGGAAGGAAGGGGACAGTCTTGTGAGTGTTGGATTGTTGGCTAGTAAAGCTTGGGAAAATATGCTTAACCAATGGAAAAGTGATTTGCTTAAAGAAGCTCAGTATAATGTGGAGAATAGCAGTTTATCTGTTGGGAGTGGCAACTTGCCTGTTATATTACTTATACCAGAGGTGGCAAACTACAGTCCTCAGGCCAGAGCTGGCCCGCGGGACCCTCCTGCCCGGCCTCTGAGCTCCTGGGCCAGGATGCTGCCCCCAGCCCCTCCCCCACTATTCCCCCTCCCCCACAGCCTCAGCTCACTGCACCCGCCGGCGCAATGCTCTGGGCGGCAGGACTGCGAGCTCTTGCCAGGCAGCGCAGCTGCAGAGCTGTGGCCAGACCCGGTGCTCTGTGTGGAGTGGTAGCAGGGCTGGCTCCAGCTGGGCGGCGCAACTGCAGAGCCGCAGCCTGACCCGGTGCTCTGTGCGGCGCGGTGCATGGCTGGCTCCAGCCGGGCAGCGCGGCTGCCTGTCTCGGTGCTCTGGGCAGTGTAGCTGTACTGCCACCAGCCACCGGGAACAGTGGGGTCTGGATAGGGCAGGAGTCCCAGGGGGGCCGTCAGGGGGCGAGAAGCAGTGGGGGTTGGATAGGGGGCAGGGCCAGACCACGCCTGGCTGTTTGGGGAGACACAGATTCCCCTAACTGGCAGAAACCTGATGTAGCCCTCAGGCCAAAAAGTTTGTCCACCCTGACTTATACTAATGGGAGTATCTAACCAAGGGACTGGGGACCTTCCAATGATTTGAAAGCAACCAGAGACTTAATAAGCCAGCAGTTTATTCCATCACTGCTACAAGCCTGAGCCAAGACCCTTGCAATTGTTGTATATATTCACTTCCTTTAACCATTTTTAACTTTCACCTCTTTCTTTTCATAAATTTGATACTAAAGGATTGGCAACAGCGTGATTATTGGGTAAGATCTGAGTTATATGTTGTTCTGGGTATGTAGCAATTCCTTTGGGATCAGAAAAAAACTTTGGTTGATGAAATTGGATTTAAATAATCAGTCATCATTAAGTCTAGTGTTTTTGGTGGTGTTACAGGGCCTGGGATTCCTAAGGAGATGGCTTTTCTGACCTCTTGTTAGCCAGTGTGCTGAGACAGAAGGTGACTGTTGTCACTGGTTGGATATATCTTATAGAAGAATAACCAACAGCTGCGGGCGGGGGGTCCTGCCCTATTTCTCAGCAGTTTGTCCTGAATTTGGTATTCTCAGCTGTGACTCACTGGGGCATGGTGGGCCCCTCACACGCAGGGCCGTCCCTAGCCATTTCTCTGCCCCAAGCACGGTGGCACGCCGCGGGGGGCACTCATGCCTGCGGATGCTCCATCGGAGCCGCAGGACAGGCGGACCCTCCTCAGGGACGCCTGCGGGAGGTCCACCGGAGCCACCTGCCGCCCTCCTGGCAACTGGCAGAGCGCCCCGTGGCATGCCGCCCCAAGCACGCGCTTGGAGCACTGGGGCCTGGAGCCGGCCCTGCTCACACGGCACTCTCTGTGCCTGGGGTGGGAGTACAGGAGTGCATTCTGTCACAGCTTCTCACTGATTGCTGTGGTGAGGTTGCTGCACTCTAGGGGGTTTGGCCGTCCCCTAGCCATTTCGCTGCCCCAAGCACGGTGCACGCGCGGGGCACATCATGCCTGCGGATGCTCCACCGGAGCCGCAGGACTGGCGGACCTCCAGGGACCTGCGGGAGGTCCACCGGAGTCGCCCTCGCCCTCCTGGCAACGGCAGAGCGCCCGTGGCATGCCGCTCCAAGCACGCCTTGGAGCACTGGGCTGAGCCGCCCTGCCACACGCATGCTCTGCGGGTGGAGTACAGGAGTCATTCTGTCCAGCTTCTCACTGATTGCTGTGGTGAGGTTGCCTAGCACTCTGGGTTTTAGCTCAGATCCTCAAAATAGGAGCTTGCTCTAGCTAATTGCATCATAGGAGGAGATTCTTGATTACCTATATAGCTTAGTCTATTGTGCTGTAGTCACAGGACTACAGCTCCTGTTTCAGGGGGCGGGTTGTACTCCTTTCATTTTTCAAGTTTTATTTCGAAACAATTTTTGAGTTTGACATAGACATCCAAAAAATCGGGGGGCTGGGCTTTCTCTTTGTGTCTACTGTAATGAGTAACGTACAGCTGGACATGGGGGAATGACTAAGCTCTCTCTAATAGACCCTAGTTGCGCTGTGCGACTAAAACACTGTTTCATTTTACAGTAAAGCACGCTCGAGGTCCCTTTAATGTGTATCAGCAGGGTCTATTGTGCAGATGAATTAGTGTGCAGGCCACGTCAGTGCCACTTTTAGAAAGTGCAGTGTCTTAGTTCAGATTACTGCACCCTGTGAACGAACCCTTAGATACAAGGAACCACTTCCAGTGTTTTCCATCGTGTTCACTGGCTAATCACCAATTTCAATTCTTTTGTGTTGGCGTGCTGACAGGTTAAAGCCTAAAATCAGAAGCCCAGTACTATGCTCATGGGTGTAGTTAAAGTTTCATAATGTTGATGCATTAACTTCAGTGGAAAGGGTTACATAAAATTGAGACCCTAACCTATGTGGAGCGTGCTTTACAGCCTGGGCTTTTCCCCCAGTCTTCATAGGACAATAAAATGTAGGGTTCTTGCCCTGCAGTAACCTTATAACAGATCATTTCTCTGTAAAACTACGTCCCACAGCCCCTGAAAGCCATTACTAGTGCCATGCGGCTCAACCAAGTCAGGGGAGTGGAGAATGAGTTTCACCATGTTGAATATTAACTTGCCCAAACTCTTATCACTTCTGTGTCAGAGATTGCAAACCTGCCCAGATGTAAAGGTCACCCCGTGAAAATGCTACAAATCCATCCGATCCCTAAAGCTTCCGATCAGCCTCCCCACCACTCCCCGCCATCTCCTTTTCTGCTTCACAGCTCCTCCCTTCTGGGGAGCTCCTCCAATCCATGGTGACTCCCATACCCCTGCAAGGGGAGCCTCTGCTCAGCTTCCAGCGATTTTACTCTGCGCGGGGCAGGCTCCAAGCCTTGGTGTAGAATCAGGGAGCTGGCTCCCAGGAGTCAGACCCTGTGTAACCCAGGTGCGGGGGACGTGGGGACCAGAACTAGCCCAGCTCTCGCTGAGCAGAGGCCCTGCCAGCTGGGGCACAGGCAGGCGAGGACCATGGCTGGTTTAATGTCCGCAGCGTTCTGGTGACTGGGGCCAATCGGGGAATCGGCCTGGGAGCTCGTCAAGCAGTTTCTGGGGAAATCAAACCCACCCGAGTGGGTCTTTGGGACCTGCCGGGACCCGGAGGGAGAGCGAGCGCAGGTGAGAATCGGGGGCGAGGTGAGATGGAGTTAGCTGTACCTGGGGTGGGGGAATCTAAGTGAGGGGCCTCCAGCACTTGGAGCCAAAAGCAGCAGGCCAGAGTCGGGAGGGGATTTCAGCCCCTGCTCCAGGCTGACGCTCCCTGGCGCATAAGGCTGCGGATGAGTTCTGCACGGGACACATGCGAAGCTATCAGAGCGCATTGAGGGAGAGGGCGGGGAGCACAGGTGCTTGTCTTCTAAAAGGGAACAGGGAAACGTGTGCGTCCCTGGCTTGACTGCACTGAGCTAGATGATGCCGGTTTAGACACCCTGCTGCAGACACCGAAAGCCAGGGCTGGACCCTGTGCATGGGAGCTTTGCAGGCAGATATTGACTTGGCCCGGGGGAGCAGCAGGGAGCTGGACTCTGCCCGGCCTGACCGTCCCTGCGGGCTGTGGCTCCATCAATAATCACTTGACTTTATTCTCTTCAGCAATTGAAGAACTTGGCGTCCAGGCATCCAAACCTGGCGATCGTTGCACTAGGTGGGTGCCCCCTGGCCTGGGGGTCCGGAGCTGAGAGCTTCCTTGAGTCCCTGGGAGTTCCCCGTCCCCCTCCCCTTGCTCTGGTGTCCCTTTGGTCCTAGCAGTCCACCCATCTCAGCAGAGCATCTCCAGGTTCCTGTGTCCCCTTGCTCTGTGGGCTTGTTCAGGAGGAGGCCAGTTCCTGGTATTTGCAGATTTCCTGCTAGACTGGTTAGTGAAAGGATGATTTTGACTGAGAGGGGTGTCCTGCCATGTATTGGAGCAGCCTCGCCCTATTGGAGACAGATTTGCTCATAGACTCAGAATCAAAAAATATCAGGGTTGGAAGATGCCTCAGACAGGTCATCTAGTCCCACCCTCTGGTCAAAGCCCAACCCAACTCATCCCAGTCAAGGTCTTCAAGTCCGGACCTTAAAACCTCTAAGGAGGAGGCCCTAGGTAACTCATTCCAATCCTTCACACCCTCCTGCAGAATAGTGTTCCTAGTATCCAACCAAACCCCCCAGGCAACTTGGACCATTGATTTTGTCATTCAGCCAGACAGAACAGTCTCGGTGCCATCCTCTTTGACCCCCTGGCTGGGGGTATGGACAGTAACAGACGCCAGGCCCAGATGTTACCCACCTTATCACGCTTGCTTGCCATCAGGGAGTGGAGCGAGTCTGTGCAGCCGGGTGCGCAGAGAGGGCTGGAGTGGTTTGCACTTATATTGCTAATCTTGAATGCTTCTAGGGTGGGGTGGACGTGAACAGAGGCCAGGCCCAGATGTGTACCCACCTTATCACGCTTGCTTGCCATCAGGGAGTGGAGCGAGTCTGTGCAGCCGGGTGGGCGCAGAGAGAGGCTGGGTGGGTGTTGACACTTATATTGTCTAACTCTTGAATGCTCCGTTCTTGAGTAATTATTGATATTTATGCCTTTCTCCATCAAGGGAGTTAAAGCAAAGAGCTGTTGTATTGCAGGTATAAGGCAACAGCAAGTTACAATGCAAGGAGCAATTCGAGAATTAGCTCAGATCTCAAAAGTGAGCTGCTCCAGAAAATTGCATCATAGGAGAATCTTGAACCTATATACTTCGTTATTGTGCTGATCACAGGCTACAGCTCCTGTGTTCAGGCGGGGGTTGTACTCTGTTCATTTTCAGGTTTACTTTCGAACAATTTTTATCGTGACATAGGACATTGACAAAAATCGGGGGGAGGCTGGGCTTTCTTCTTTCTTCTACTGTAAATGTAAGTAACGTACAGCAAGGACTGCGGGTAATGGACTAAACCTCTCCCTAATAAATCCATAGTGCGCTGTTGCAGTAACACTTTTCATTACAGTTAAAGCACACTCGATGGTCCCTTTATTGGTATCAGCAGGGTTCTACCGTGGATGAATTGTGTTGCAGCACTCAGTGCACTTGAAGTGCATGTCTTAGTTCACATTTTACTGACCTGTGGACCCTTAGATACCAGGAACCCTTTCCAGTGTTTTCCAGTTTTTACTGGCCTATCACCAATTTCATGCTTTTTGTTGTTGGCGTGCGACAGGTGAGCCCTAAATCAGAAGCCCAATACTCAGTGCTCCATGGGTTTGTAGTTTAAAGTTTCATAACGTTGATGCATTCACAGTGGACAATGATAAAATTGAGACCCAAACCTATAGTGGCGTGTTGCTGCACAGCACCTGCGGCTTATCCCCAGTCTTATAGGACAATACATGTAGGGTTATCTTAGCCTGCAGATACCTTATAAAGAGCATTTCTCTGTAACCCTCGTCCCACAGCCCCTGAAAGCCATTACTAGGGGACATGCGCTCAACCACAAGTCAGGAGAGAATGGAGTATGTTTACACCATGTTAATATTAATTGCCCAAATCTTATTCGACTTCTGTCAGAGATTGCAAACCCTGCACAAGTGTAAAGGTCACCCCGTGGGAAAATGCACATCCATCCGATCCCATAAAGCTTCCGATTAGCTCCCCACCACACCCTTAGCCATACTCCGTTTTCTGCGCTTCACAGCTCCTCCCTTCTAGGGGAGCTCCATTCCAATCCCATGGTGACTCCCATACCCCTGCAAGGTGAGCTCTGCTCAGCTTTCCAGCGATTTTACTCTGGCGCGGGGCAGCATCCAAGCCTTGGTTGTAACGCAATCAGGGAGCTGGCCACCCAGGAGCTCAGTCGACCCTGTGTAACCCCAGGTGCATGGGACCGTGGGGGGACACAGCAACTGCCCAGCATCTCGCTGCGCAGGGCCCTGCCAGCGGGGACACAGGGCAGGTGCGGACCATGGCTGCTTTAATGTCCGCAGGTATCTAGGTGCTGGGGGCCCAATCGGGGAATCGGCCTGGAGTCAGTCAAGCAGTTTACTGGGGGGGGAATCAACCCACCCGGTGGTTTTTTGCGACACCTGCCGGGACCCGAGGGAGAGCGAGCGCAAGGTGAGAAGGGGCGAGGCAAGTGAGAGGGAGTTCGCGTACCTGGAGGTTAGGGTGGGGGAATCTAAGTGAGGGGCCTCCAAGCACATTTGAGGCAAAAGCAAACAGGCCTGAGCAGGAGGGGATTTCAGCGCCCTGCTCCAGGCTACGCTCCTTACTAGGTGCATTAATGGCTGCGGAATAACGAATTCAGCACGACACATGCAAAAGCGTATCAGAGCGATATGAGAGGAAAAAAAAGGGGCGAGAGAGAAGCCACAAGTCTGCTGTTACTCCTAAGGGAACAGCGAAACGTTATGTCCCTTGCCTTGACTGCACTTTGAGCTAGGGATGATGCTGGCTCTTAGAAACCCTGTGCAGACACCGATAAGCACCAGTCCTGGACCCTGTGCATGGGAAGCTTTGCAAGGCAGATATTGACTTGGTCCAGCGGGAGCAGCAGGGGATTGACAGTGAATGAGAGTTGGGCACCTAAATCCCAACCTTACACTGTGATAAGTTGTCGCTGAAGTGTGTGTTTGCATCTAGGTACGAGGTACTTTCCTTTCCCCCAGCAGCCCAGCCTTCTGCAGGGACAGGTACTGGACAAGGCAGTTACTGATGAGGCTGTCTTAGCTCTGATCATAGGTGCTCCGTTTTATACTGAATATACTGAACATGTTTTTGCTGCTACTCTTATACTGAGTGTAGGATTTGAAGAAGCCAATTGTATTGACCTAACCGGGCTCTTAATACCTCCGTGCTAAAACTGCCATTGACTCGGATGGAAGCCGAGTTAGCAGGGGTGGCTCCTGGCACCAGCACGCCAAGCGCATGCCTGGGATGGCAAGCCACGGAGGCGCTCTGCTCTTCGGCGGCATGCCTGTAGAGGGTCCGCTGGTCCCACGGTTTCGGCGGACCTCCCGCAGACGTGCCACAAAATCTGCGGGATCCGGGACCTCCCTGCTGTGCTTGGGGCGGCAAAATACCTAGAGCTGCCCCTGCGAGTTAGGCCAAAGCTGCTGGTATTTGACTATGCTACCCGATTTCTGCAGTGTGCTGTAACTACAGCTCAGCGTATTGGAGAGGAAATACTTCCATGTCAGTGAGTCGAGGCCTCTGTCTAGCACAGATCTAGAGCAGGGACTCTCAAACGTTTGTACTGGTGACCCTTTCACACAGCATGTCTCTGGGTGTGACCCCCCCCTTGTACGTTAAAAACACTTTTTATATATTTAACACCATTATAAATGCTGGATATAAAGTGGGGTTTGGGGTGGAGGGCCATGACCCCCCATGTAGTAACCTCATGACCCCCTCTGGGGTCCTGACCCCCAATTTGAGAACCCCGGATCTAGAGGGTGTGTACAATCCCGCATGATACTCTGTGCAGGGCTCTATGGTAGGGAAACAGCATATGATCGGCTGTATCTACACCAGAAACACGACAGCGGTGCCAAAAGAGTTCTTCTGTTGCCATAATAAATCTACTGCTCCGACAGGTGGTAGCTATGGCAAGGGCAGAATTCTTCCATTGACCTCGCGCTGTCTCCACTGGGGCTTAGGTTGTCTCTCAGGGGTGCAGCCCTTTTCACCCACTTTCTATTGTAAACACTGGCCTGGGACCGGGCTCCCCCATTCACTGCCAGCAAGGGCAGAATGGGATTACGCAACTCCTAGAAATCCAGCCGCTTTAAAACACAGAACTGAGCCTGAACAAGTTGGAGAGCAGAGGGAGAGTCATGGCCCAGGAGCAGCAGGCTGAGGGGCCAGCCTGTGACACCTCTGAGACAACACTGGACCACTCTCAATTCAAATCAGCGGTCCGCTGGTAAGAGAGGGAATTGGGTCCTTTTCTCCTAAGTGACCCGAGGGATGCTACTTTTCTCCCCAGTGCCAGGCGTTCCTGCCTTGCTGAAGAGTCTGCCCAGGGGAGCCCCCAACCAGGCTGAGCGCAGCAGGCAGCCATTGTCAATATGTCCAGTGAGGGTGCTCCATCTACGAATCTCTTTGCCTGGCAGTTGGCGACAAGTTGTCTCTTATCGGATGCAGCAAGGTAGGGGTGTGCCAGTGGGACCAATTCACGCTCGGTCCATGTTCCACTACAGTAAGAGGAAAGAAAAGTCTTTCTTGCTAGGTGACCAGATGTCCCGATTTTATAGTGGACAGGTCCCGATTTTGGTCTTTGTCACATTTGCTGTCTGGTCACCCTATTCTTGCCCCCAATTTGACCTGCCAGGCCAGCATTCAGGCCAATCTCATCTGCTCCCTCTTGTGGGAAGCTACGGCCTCTGGTTTTACATGATGCTTTTGTCACTTGCCCCCAGAGCCCAAGCCTTGGAAACAGGCTAATGGGTCCTGCACGTCGGCCCATTGCAGTGAGAGGTGGGACTCCGTTAACATGCTGATCATCCCCACTGAGAATCACACACTGCCAGCTTTGCATTCAGCTGTCCC
The DNA here is from genome assembly GCF_003597395.2 of Chelonoidis abingdonii. Lineage (NCBI taxonomy): Eukaryota > Metazoa > Chordata > Testudines > Testudinidae > Chelonoidis > Chelonoidis abingdonii. Next base: position 107,267 of record NW_027424266.1, on the reverse strand, counting down.
CCTTGCTCACCTTTCTCCGGGGGTGGGTCCGCTGCTCTCCTCACATCTGCTGTCTCTTGCTCATGTGTCTCACCACGGCTGCTCTGAACATGCTCCCAAGTGCAATCCTTGGGTATGAAAGGAGACGGGATCGCTGCACGCTGTCCATCCGGTGGGTGCAGACTGACATTGGGGAGCTCAGCCTCCCACCAGGTAGTGCTCAGTGGGAGGGGCCAGTGTATGCCACATGTCAAGTTCATTGTAGGCCGGAATGGGTTACACTGGAGCCTGTTCCTTATCACGCTCGCCCCATATTGCATGACACCTCTCAAGGGCTCAATCCCAGCAAGGCGGTCGTCAGGACCCCAGCTCCTGGGGATTCAGTGCTGTGTCCTGGGCGTTGCGTTCCAGGGCTGCCAGTTCCTTCAGTGCTCAGCATTGCACAAACAAACCTGCAGAGCTGGCTGCCTTGGGAGGTGGACGGGGCAGGAGCTGGTTGTCTGTCTCCATTGGGCTCTAGGTGTCTGATCAGGGGTGCAGCCCTTTTCACCCACTTTCTATTGTAAACACTGGCCTGGACCTGCCTCCCCCGTTCCACTGCCAGCGAAGCAGATGGGGTTAGCGAGATCCTTTCCCAGATCCTGGCCGGCCTGTGTCCTGGTCCAGACCCAGGGCGGCTTCTCCCCGTCCCACTCTCCTTTGCCCCCTGCAGGCTCCAACTGACGGTGGAAGGTGAGTGTCCAAGGATCCTGAACTGCTTCCAACACTCTCCAAGAAGGACAACTGGGCCTTTGTTAACTGGGAGGGAAAGTTCTTCCCTGGTGAGACGTCCCCTGACGTAGGAGCCCTGGGTCAGTCATTCCAGTGACCGCGCCGTCAGCCGTGCCTGTGTCCTCAATAAACCCACTGTTCTATGTAACAGCCACTGCTATGGCTGGATTTGTACCATTTAGCCAGCCTGAAAGCTGAGCAAGTGCTAGCCCCCTATGCCAGCAGAGCGGAAAGGCTGGACTCCCCAACGCCGGGGCGGCCGGTGCCCAAGGGCCGTGGCGGGGTGAGATTCAGGGCAACTCACACCAAGGCAGCAGAGCAGTGTCAGGAAGCTGGTTTTCAAATTCCTGCTGAAAGCGTCTGCGAGACAAAGTGGGCTGCAGGGAAGCCAGTGAATGCAGTTGAGGCCTAGAAGAACACCTTTAGAGAGCAAAGTGAAAGGCAGCTGCTGCAGGGAGCCAGGGCAGCCCTAAGCATATGAGACCAGAGCCTGGGCTCAGTACTTACGCGAGCCAGGGGGCTGGAGCGGATAGCGGAAGATGGGCAAAGGCTCTCTGCTCTCTGTGACCTGCCACGAAAGCTGGCAAGGCTGGGAGAACCATCCTCTCCGCCAGTGCAGCTGGCTCCTGCCCGCCAGTCTTGGGGTTAGAGCCGTCTCTGCCTGGCTTAACAGTGGCTGCCAAAGACATCGGGGCAAAATCAAACACCTCTCCCTTTAAACGTCTCTGCCCAGCGCCTCGCCCTACACCAGGTCTGGTCATGCAGCAGCTCCTCGACCTCCCACCGGTTGCAGCCCTCTGGCTGGGCTGGGAACTAGACACTGCACTCTTCTCCAAACAGAACACGGCAAACTCTCCCCTGCCCTCTCTCACCACACACACAAAGGAATAGGGCCTGGGCTGGACCAGGCCAGCTTCCTTGCACACATGGCAGCTTTGGTCCACAGTGATCCAGTGAGGTCGGGGTGAGCTCTAGTAGCCATTAAACAATCTCCAAGATTGCCGTGGAGGGCCTGACTTGAACAATACAAGCTGCCAGCACAGCCTGTCGTTAGGGATCGGCACAGCCCTTGACAGGCAGCACGCTGGAGCCATGTATGGACTATGCATTTAACCCTTGTACTACACGGAGGGGGAAGCTCCTGGGCGGCCCAGGCTGACAGGAGAAGCTGCCAGCGAGAGGGCGCACGCTGGCAGGCTCTCTGCACAGGAGATTCAAATGAGCTGCTCGACAGGACCTGGTTAATTACGCTGATTTTGGGGCCCAGCTGAAGCCTGGGGATGCCCAGTCCCAAGCGAACGATCACTGGCGCCCAGTAGCTGATCAGGACAATGTTCGTGCTGCCTCAGTGGCTGATAGGAAGCTGGGAACCCTCCACCTCCTGCTGGGCGCTCTGGCAGGTGGTGTCAGAGCGAGAGGCTCATGTCTGCCAGTAGCGGCCGGGGATTCCCCGCCAGTTTGCCGGTGCAGGTGAGCGTTTAGCTTCAGGTGCAGTGGGGACCTGTACTGTCATGGGTTGGTTAGCCTCCAGGCCAGGCCAGGCTGGGAGGGGTTGCCGGAGCCTCCTCCTGTGAGCAGAGGCCAGTTGGAGCTGCCTGTCTGAATTATTGACTTCACAAATTTATTTGGGCATAAGCTTCGTGGCCTATAACCCACTTCATGACACTTATATGGCCAACAAGGCAGAGCCCAAGTACAATAGTTGTGTCCCATCAGTCCACCACAAGTTCTTCCGGGTGCCGCCCTCTCATCCCCTCTATTTTCAGGGACTCCCTGCAACTCCCCAGATCTTTCCCCACTGCAGGGGCCTCTGTGTGCTCCCTTCTATTTCTCCCATAAAACCAGAGACCCCTGTTCTCCACCCATATGGCAGGCTCTGCGTTGCACCCCTACAGCCACTCCCCCATGTACTCTCTCTGGACCCACAACCCACGCAGGGGCGCTGTTGCGCAACCCAAACCACTCCCCATGCCCTCCATTCTCCTCAACATGCCCCAATGGCAGGGCATCTGTGGCAGCCCCATACCCACGTCCCCTAGGCCCTCCATCCCTCTTTTACCCCCAATGGCCAAGCATCTGTGTGCACCCCCATATTTTTTTTTTCCCCCACTCCCATCCCCCTTTTTTTTAATGGCCTCCAGCCCTTTTTACACCCCATGGCAGGGCATCTGTGTGCACCCCTAACTACTCCCCCAGGCCCTCCATTCCCTCTTACCCCCCATGGCAGCCTGTGTGTGACCCTCCCTTTCTCTATAGTCAGGACCTCAGTCTCGCCCCCAACCTGAGATTCTGTGTACATCTATTCCCTGCTGCCCTGCTCCCTACCATGCCCAGGGGCTCTATTCCCCCAGTACACCCCAAGGATGCCCCCAGTCTCCCCATCATGCAGGAGGGCTTTAGATTGCCCAACTTTCTAACTGGAGAAACCGAAATCCTCGCCATGCCCCTTTCCTGAGTCCCTGCCCCCTGCTCACTACATTCCCCCCTCCCTCCTTGACTCACGTTCCCCCACCTCACTCACTTTCACTGGCTGGAGCAGGGTTGGCGGTGGTGGGAGAGGGTGAGGGCTCTTACTGGGGTGTGCTTTGCGGGATGGGGCCAGAAATGAGGGATTCAGGGTGCAGAGAGGGGCTCTGGGCTGCGGCAGGGAGTTGGCTGCAGGAGGGCGGTGAGGCTCTGGATGCATTTTGTGGCTAATGAGTGAGCTTGGGATGAGGGGTTTTGGTGCAGGAGGAGACTCCAAGCTGGAGGGTGAGGCAAGGATTTCAGAGATGTATGTGTGTGGGGTAGGACTGTGGTTGAGGTAGGGTGGTGAGGGTGCAGGGTGTGGGCTCGGGGGAAGGATGAGGGTGCAGGAGGGGGCCGCTGGGTTAGGTACGAGGGACGTTGCGGGTGCAGAGGAGTGAGGGCTCTTGGGGTGAGCAGGATGCAGTTTGAGTGCAGGAGGGGCTCGGGTTGGGAGGCCTCAGGATTGTGGTAAGGGCTTGGGACGTGGGGGCGGCAAGCTTACCCCAGCAGTTCCCGGGCGGCAGTGCGGTGTCTAAGGCCGCTGTCTTGGCCTTGCCTGGCACTGCCGCTGCGCCCTGGAAGTGGCCAGCCAGCAAGTCTGGGTCCTAGGTGGGGGCCAGAGGCTCCGCTGCACTGGCTCTCGCCTTGAGGCGTTTGCCCCCACCCCAGCTCCATTGGCCGGGAAAACTGCGTAGCTCAGGGTGGGGCAGTGTGCAAAGTCCCATGGCCCCCCTGGCCTAGGAGCCAACCTGGCTGCCGCTTCTGGTGCAGCTTGGAGCCAGACAGGTCGGAACCTTTAGCCTGCCTTAGCCCTGCTGCACCGCCGGACAGGCTTTTACGGTGCTGACTGGAGGCCACCAGGGTCCCTTTACGACCTGGGTTGTGTGTGGTAAACCGGACATCTGGCAACCCTAGGGGGCGGTGCTGTCCCTTCACAACCCCAGGTACCTCCTTCCCCATTGAGGTGGGATTTGGTCCCTTCTCCCCCAGCTGTTGAAGGTTGCAGATGTAAGCAGGATGGCAGGATGAATGAACCTTTGTGCGCTCTTTTTCTCCTCTGGCGGGTCCTACGGGCCCTCGTGCTCTGCATCTATATTGAGAGCACTGACTTTCTTTTCCCTCATGAAGGTGCCAAGGCACCCTGCCACCGGGCGGGGGACAGGCGGCTGGGTCGGGGGCGGGTGGGGCGGAGGGGGAGGGGAGAGGCGGTGGGGGGGGGGGGGGGTCCTTACGCTGCAGGGTTTTTTATGTGCCATCAAGGGAGGCCAAGCGCGCTACCCGTGTCCCCCGTTTTGAGTGCCGAACTGGCCCCAGGACAAGATGCTCTGCCCATGGATGTCTAGACATTCCCTGTGTATGGGGCAATCGATGCAGTGCTTCAAACATGCTCCCATAATGACGCGCAGCAGGCCAGGACGGGAAATGTCAGGGACGGCTTAGGAAGTTGGGCCCGATTTGAATAACGACGCGGTCCGGGTCTTCGGCAACACTGGCAGTGGTCCTTCACTCGCTCCGGGCCTTCCGCAGCCATGAAGGACCCTCCACCGTACTGCCACCAAAGACCAGACTGCTGCCGGTGAGTGAAAAATTAAGAAGTTGCACTGTTCTTAGGGTACGGGCCTGATTCGGGGGAGGAATCACCTAAAGCGGCCCTGACAGTTCGTGCCATAGAAGCTGCAATGCTGGCTTTACAAACAGGCAGAAATAAAGGGAGAAGACAGGTGGGCAGGGCCACGGGGAAAGGTGCGGTGGAAGAGATGTTAGACAGGGGACAAGGCCCATGCAGAGCGAGCTGGGATGGTCAAGGAGACGCGAAGCCTAGGGACAGGCAAACTCATGGCCGGGACCAGCCTGGCTGGCTAGAGAGACTGCTGGAGATGTGGACAGAGCACTGCAGAATCTGAGGGGCAGGTGACAAGCTTTCCCCCGCCTGCTCCTCACTTCAGCTCTCGCCGTTTCACTTTCTTCCCTTCTGACAGGCACCCGTCTAGGAGCCTGATTTAGGTTTTAACCAGAACCGGCTTTATCACAAGGGGTGGGTGGCTGCACTTGCATTGCGACCCCATTTCAGGTTTTAATTGTCCCCCTTGTTTTCGCATTTCTTTCCCATTCTTCAGGGCCACAGGGGTGCTACCTGAAAGCCTGCTCTTGACCACAACTATCTATAACAGGGGATGGCCATATCTCTTTTCTGTAGGTGTCTTACAGCTGTTTTCAATGTCTTTATTCATGTTCCTGTGCTGGTTGCCTCTGGCTGCTTACCGCCCTGCACAAAGGGGGTGGAGCATTCCTAGAGGGCTGTGTAAGCTTCTTTGATTTTTGAACTCTTTCTTTGTTACTACTTACTTCCCAATTTTGTGCATGCTGTTTTAAACCATTTAACAGCCATGGTAATAGTTTGCCAATAGTTTACATTTCAAAGCTACGGTCTCTGCCCGAGCCTTACAAATTAAATTACATGTTTCTTCCCCATTATATTTCTAACTCTGTGGGATTTGCAGTGAGGGGTTAAAGGGGTTCCCTAGCTTCATGGTTTTCTTCATGTTAGATCGCGATTCTCAGTATGAGCTCACTTTCGCAGATCAGCAGTCAGGCGTCACGCAAGTTGTCAGAACTTCGCTGGTGTGGGGCTCTGCTCAGTTCAATGTTATAACAGTCGGCTCCGTGCATGTTCCCTATCTCTCTTCGGGGAGTACTACGGCAGAGCCAGGGGGCTGGAGCGAGAGCGGGAGCTACGGGCAAGGCTGCTCTGGCTCTCTGGAGACCTGCCCACGAAGGAGGGGCTGGCAAAGCTGGGGAGAACCATACTCTGTCCAGTGCAGCTCGGCTCCTGCCCGGCAGTCTGTGGGGTTAGAGCCGCTCTCTGCCTGGCTACAGCTGGCTACAGCTGGCTGCCAAGGACATCGGGGCAATAATCGAGCACCTCTCCCCTGTAATGTCACCACATGCAGCTTCGTCCACGTGATTAGTGAGGTCGGGGTGAAGCTCCACTAGCCATTAGCCAATCTCCAAAGACAAGGTGCTGCACGTGCCAGGGGCCTGACTTGGAACAATACAAAGCTGCGAGCACAGCCTTGGTCGTACAGAACAGCACAGCCCTTGACAGCAGCCACGCTGGAGCCATGTATGGAGCTATGCATTTACCCATGTACGCACACGGGAGGGAGGAAGCTCCATGGGCCAGGCCAGGGCTGACAGGAGAGAGCTGCAGGGCGAGAGGGCTCACGCTGGCAGGGCTCTCTGCACAGAAGGTTCAAATGAGCTGCTCTGCAGGACCTGTTTTACTCTGATTCTGGGGCCAGCTGAGAGCGTGGGGATGCCAGTGCCCAAGCGAACGAGTCACTGGCTCCCAGCAGCTGATCAGGACAATGTTCTGCTGCTCAGTTTGGGCTGATAGGAAGCTGGGACCCTCCCCTCCTGCTGGGCGCTCTGGCAGCTGGTGTCAGAGCGAGGGGCTCATGTCTCCAGCCAGGGGCGGGGGTTGCTCCAGTTTGCCCGTGCAGTTGAGTTTAGCTCTCAGGTGTGGTGCGGACCTGTACCTGTCAGTGGGTTGGGTTAGCCTCCCAGGCCAGCAGGCTGGGGAGCGGGTGCCGGAGCCGCCTCCTGTGAGGGAGAGGGAGTTGGAGCTGCCTGGTTGAATACAGAGGATTTCTCCAGCACCTTGGGCCGAGCGATTACTGAACCCCACACCAGGAACTGAGTTTTCTAATTGGCCTCCAGCACCTTTATCACTGATGGCCTGGCACACGCTGGGGACTTTCAGGTTTGTACTTGTTTGCTGTATTCTTCCATTCTTGTAAAAATATAGATTTATAGACTCTTCCCTTTGCTTCCTGTTTGCAGAGAGAAGCCCAGCCCCCTGCCGCTGCCCTCCCCTCTGGGGGGGAACAGCTCCAGCCCCAGGGATGGCCAGTCAAAGTGCTTGTGGCTGGGGCCTCCCCCCAGCCTGTCACTTTATGGCATCACTGCCACGTGTACAGAGTGCAGGCTGAGCAGGGGTCCATTGCTCCCACCTCTGGGAGGCAGCAAAGCGGTCACACCCACACACGTGCACTCGTACACACACACATGCACACGCTTTGCACCGCTGTGGATGAGGACTCTGGCACAGGGAGTTAGCAGGAGTCAAACAGGGAGCACAACCCCCCCACTCCCCCCCAAAAAAACAAGGAGTCCTTGTAGCACGTTATTGACTAACAAATTTATTTGGGCATAAGCTTTCGTGGCTATAACCCACTTCATGATATTTATATGGTCAACAAGGAAAGCCCAAGTTACAATAGTTAGTGTCCCATCAGTCCACCCACAAGTTCTCCGGGTGCTCCCTCCCATCCCCTCTGTTTCAGGGACTCCCTGCAACTCCCCCACTGCCAGGGGCTCTGTGTGCTCCCTTCTATTCTCCCCCATATCAGAGACCCCTGTTCTCCACCCATACGGCAGGAGCTCTGCGTGCACCCCTATAGCCACTCCCCCATGTCCTCTCTCTGACCCACCCCCACGGCAGGGGCTCTGCGTGCACCCCTATAGCCACTCCCCCATGTCCACCCTCTGACCTACCCCCATGGCAGGGGCTCTGTTTGCACCCCCATAACCACTCCCCCCCATGCCCTCCATTCTCCTCACATCCTCAATTGCAGGGCATCTGTGTGCACCCCCATAGCCACTCCCCTATGCCCTCCATCTCCCTCTTACCCCCCTGTGGCAGGGCATCTCTGTGCACCCCCATAACCACTCCCCCAGGCCCTCCATCTCCCTCTTATGCCCCATGGCAGGGCTTGTGTGTGACCCTCCCTTTCTCTATACCAGGATCCTGCAGTCTCCGCCCCGCACCTGAGATTCTGTGTACATCTATCCCTCCTGCCCCCATTCTCCCTACCATGCCAGGGGCTCTATTCCCCCAGTACACCAAGATGCCCCAGTCTCCCCATCATGCCAGGAGGGCTTAGAGTTGCCAACTTTCTAATTGGACAAAAACTGAACACCCCTGCCATGCCCCTTTCCTGAGTCCCTGCCCCCTGCTCAATACATTCCCCCCCTCCCTCCGTGACTCACTTTATGTGTTACCACCTTATCACGCTTGACTGCCATGCAGGAGTGGGGTTGAATTCTGCGCAGCTGGGTGGGTGCAGAGGAGGGGGCTGCTGGGTGTTGACACTTAAAATTGTGTCTGACTCTTGAAATCTCCAGTTTCTTGGGTAATTATTGCTATTTATTGTCTCTTTTCCCTTTCAGGGAGTTAAATGCAAAGGAAGCCCTGGTTATGCAGTTCAAGTTACAGAGGCAAGAGGTCAATTAGAGAATAAAGCTCAGATCCTCAAAATAGGAGCTTGCTCTAGCAAATTGCATCATAGGAGGAGATTCTTGATTACCTTATATAGCTTAGTCTATTGTGCTGTAGTCACAGGAACTACAGCTCCTGTTTTCAGGGGGCGGGTTGTATCACTTTCATTTCAAGTTTCATTTCGAAACAATTTTTGGAGTGACATAGACATCCAAATCGGGGGGCTGGGCTTTCTCCTTGTTCTAAATGTAATGAGTCAAACGTACAGCAGGACATGGGGGAATGATTAAGCTCTCTCTAATATACCCTAACGTGCAGCTGTGACTACACTGTTTCATTTTACAGTAAAGCACGCTCGAGTCTCTTTATTGTGTAATACAGCAGGGTCTATTGTGGATGAACTAAGTGTGCCACATCATGCAACTTTAGAAAGTGCAGTGTCTTAGTTCACATTACTGCATCCTGTGGACGAGACCTTAGATACAAGGAACCACTTCCAGTGTTTTCGTGTTTCCTGGCTAAACACCAATTTCAATTCTTTTGTGTTTGGCGTGCTGACAGGTTAAAGCCTAAAATCAGAAGCCCAATAACTATGCTCATGGGTGTAGTTAACAGTTTCATAATGTTGATGCCATTAACATTCACAAGGGCAAAAAGGGTTACATAAAATTGAGGACCGCTAACCAATGGTGGAGCGTGCTTTACAGGCCTGGGCCTTTTTCCCACAGCCTTCAAAAGGACAATAAAAATTATGGGGGGGGGTATTCTTGCCCTGCAGTAACCTTAGGAGGGGATTTCAGCCCCTGCTCCAGGCTGACGCTCCCTGGCGCATAAGGCTGCGGATGAGTTCTGCACGGGACACATGCGAAGCTATCAGAGCGCATTGAGGGAGAGGGCAGGGAGCACAGGTGCTTGTCTCCTAAAGGGAACAGGGAAACGTGTCCCTGGCTTGACTGCACTGAGCTAGATGATGCCGGTTTAGACACCCTGCTGCAGACCCCGAAAGCCAGGGCTGGACCCTGCATATGGGAGCTCTGCAGGTAGATATTGACTTGGTCCGGGGTAGCAGCAGGGAGCTGGACTCTGCCCGGCCTGACCGTCCCTGCGGGTTGGCGTCTCCGTCAATAATCATTGACTTTATTCTCTTCCAGCAATTGAAGAACTTGGCATCCAGGCATCCAAACCTGGTGATCGTTGCGCTAGGTGGGTGCCCTGCCCTGGGCCCGGAGCTGAGGCTCCCTTGCTCTGGGTCCCTTTGTTCCCCGTCCCCCTATCTCCAGGTTCCTATCCCTTGCCTGGTTGGGAGCCACTGTTAGTGTAATTCCTGCCTAGGTGTTAGTGAAGGGGAGGGTGCCTAGCAGCCACCCATCTCAGCAGAGCAACTCCCAGGTCTCCCATGTCCCACTCAGGCTCTGTGGGCTTGGTCAGGAGGAGGCCCAGGAAGTTCCTGGTAGTTGCAGACTGTCCTGTGTACCAGACTGGCAGGGAAGGGATGATTTTGATTGAGACAGGGGCTGCCGGTGCCATGTATGAGCCTGGCTGGTTTGGGTCTGAACAGGGCTCGCTCTAATGGAGACAGATTTGCTGTCATAGACTCATAGAAACCAAGATTAACAAACTAGGCCAATGGCCAGGGCCCAAATTCATGGGGGAGCACCCCTGGCCCAGGCAGTAGCCGTAAAGTGGCTGGGCTGGTCATGCCTTTGATCTGCTGGGACCAGCTGCTCCTCCTGCTGATGCTTGGAGTGCTGCTCACATGACTGAGTGAGTGGGGCCAAATCTGAGTGAGTGGCACAGTGACTTCACACATAGGGTCACACCAGCCCTCAGGGTGAAAATCATAGATTATCAGGGAGCTCAGGAGATCATCTAGTCCAACCCACTGCTTAAAGCAGGATTAATCCCCAAATGGCCCCTTCAAGGACTTAGCTCACAACCCTGGGTTTAGCAGGCCAATGCTCAAACCACTGAGCTGTCGCTGTCCCTGCCCCCCTTCAGTAATAAACCCCCTGAAATAGGGTTAACAACGCTTCAGGTCTGTCCTGGATTCTCCAGGAATTAAAAATTTATGTTTAATTAATGATTGTCATGTGATGAAACCTCCAGGAATACCTCACAGCAAACTTGGCAACCCTCCCTTGAAGGGGCCCAGCTTATCACCCCCTCATGTGACCCCCTCTGCCCAGCCCCCCAGTGACACCCACTCTGAGACCCCTTGCCTAATCCCCATCGCTCAATGACCCTCCTCCCCCCAGGACCCATCCTGTCAGCCCTCCTGTGATTCCCGCCCCTCACTGACACCCCCACAGGGGCCCAGCCTGTCACCCCCACATGACCCCCTGCCTGCAGTGACACCCCCGCAGGGACCCAGCCTATCGCCCCCAGGCTCATTCCCCCTTTCCCGCAGCCCACCTGCCGCTGAGACCCGCCCGTCTGCTCGGTCCTGAGCCTCTCCTGGCTTGTCCGATGTTTTCAGTGACGTATCAAAATGACTATCGAGCTCTTTTGTTGAACCAGCTTTTTCAGTAACCCGAAAATGCTGCTGATGGTTCCGATTAAAAAAAAA
>NW_027424266.1:83283-96062 GCF_003597395.2 Chelonoidis abingdonii | reverse complement strand
CTGGAGTGGCCAGTATTAATTTTTAGAATCCTTGCAAGCCCCCACCTTCTGCACTTGGAGTCCCAGAGTGGGGAATCGGCCTGCAACGTAGCTCACTTTGAGGGGCCCCTTCTATGCTGTAGCCTCCCACAGAACAGTAGGCTGCTAGGGAGCCATTGGTGGCGTTCTCCATAGGGTAGCGAGGTACTGCACAACTGCCCGCACTGACTTAGGGCGAGTAGAAGCATAGCATGTCTATGCCCATGAATGAGGCATAGTGCTCAGGAAACCTCCCCTCATTCCTTCCCACTCACCCTCTGAATATTTCCCCTAGTGGCAGCAGCCAAGATGGCTGCAAAGGACCAGTCTGGCCCACCCAGTTAGGCCAGGCCCAGAAACCAGCTGCCCAGTCCAGGCCCCCAGAGTGCTGCCCCACCCAGATGGACCTGGCACTAGGCCCAGAAATCATAGATTATTAGAGTTGGAAGGGACCTTAGGAGGTCATCTAGTCCAACCGCCTGCTCAAAGCAGAACCAATCCCCAACTGGACCCCTGCTGCCAAATTACCACTGACGACACAGCACTTCAGCGGTGGATCCCGCTTCAGTGGTAATTCGGTGTCAGGGAGTCCTTCCACCCTGGGGCAGAAGGACCCCCCCACTGCCGAAGACCCGGAGCGGAAGAAGACCCGGGGGCTCGGGCCCCGCGAGAGTTTTCCAGGGCCCCCAGAGCGAGTGAAGGACCCTGCTCCAGGGACCCCACAAAACTCTCATGGGGGCCCCTGTGGGGCCCGAGGCCTGGGGCAAATTGCCCCCCTTGCTCCCCCCTCTGGGCAGCCCTGCATTGCGAGTGCATTTTTTTTGCCTTCTAATCTGCGATAACCTTGGGATGGAGATGATAGGGGGAGCGTAGAAACATTCTACGCTCTATAATTCTGGGGGGACTGCGTGGTCACCTGTGCAACTGAGTGCTGCTGAGCTCACCACGCTGACCAAACGGGCAATGAAATTCAAAAGTTCCTGGGGCTTTTCCTGTGTACCTGACTAGTGCATCGGAGTTCAAAGTGCTGTCCAGAGCGGTCACAATGGAGCACTCTGGGATAGCTCCCAGTGCCGTTGATTTGCATCTGCACTACCCCAAATTCAACCCAGCAAGGTCGATTTTAGTGCTACTCCCCTTGTTGGGGAGGAGCACAGAAGTCGATTTTAACAGCCCTGTTGTAGGTCCGACGGAATGGGTGGTTGTGTGGTTGTCTTTTTATATTGACCTAACAGGCTAAATTCGACCTAACCCCGTAACGAAAACACAGGGCTAAGGGTTGCCTTTAGGCCAGAATCCACCGTGACTGGAATGGTGCTAAACTGGCATTACAGCTGGTGTAGGAAGCTATTGCCTAAAGATCTTTTGATTGGGATGATACTAAAGCTTTGTTCAGTCAGGCTCAATCATAAATCAGTCACAGAAAAAAATAACCTAAACTGTGTCTATAGGGGACTGCCTCTGGAGTGTTTTACCGATGTTGTCTGAGGAAGATGGCTGTTTATCGTGTGCAAAGAAGCAGTGCATATGTGGCAGAAAGCAATTGCTGAGTGTCTGATACTCCAGAAGTGAATCTGGCATTAGCATAGTCTCGGGAATGTTTCTCTTAGAGCAATTTAAGTTGGTGATCAGGTAAGCCCTGGCTTGAGAGGAAGGGACAGTCTTGGTGAGTGTTGGATTGTTGGCTAGTAAGCTTGGAAAATATGCTTAAACCAATGGAAAGTGATTTGCTTAAAGAAGCTCAGTATAATGTGAGAGAATAGCAGTTTATCTGTTGGAGTGGACTTGCTGTTATATTACTTTACCAGAGGTGGCAAACTACAGTCCTCAGGCCGAGCTGGCCCGCAGACCCTCCTGCCCGGCCTCTGAGCTCCTGGGCCGGGATGCTGCCCCAGCCCTCCCCCACTGTCCCCTCTACCCCACAGCCTCAGCTCACTGCACCGCCGGCGCAATGCTCTGGGCGGCGGGACTGCGAGCTCTTGCCAGTCAGCGCAGTTGCAGAGCTGCGGCCAGGACCCGTGCTCTGTGCGGAGGTAGCAGGGCTGGCTCCAGCTGAGCGGCGCAGCTGCAGGCCGCATCCTGACCCGTGTCCTGTGCGGCGCGGTGCGTGTGGCTCCAGCCGGGCGGCACAGCTGCAGAGACCTTAGATACAAGGAAACTTAGATATAAGGTTCTTAGATATAAGGAACCGCTTCCAGTGTTTTCCATGTTTACTGGCTAAACACCAATTTCAATTCTTTTGTGTTGCGGTGCTCACAGGTTAAAGCCTAAAATCAGAAGCCCGATACTATGCGCATGGTTGTAGTTAAGTTTCATAACGTTGATGCATTAACTTCAGAGGGGCAGAAGGGTTACATAAATGAGACCCAACCTATGTGGAGTGTGCTGCACAGCCTGGGCTTATTCCCCAGTCTTCATAGGACAATAAATGTAGGGTTCTTGCCTCTGCAGTACTCTTAACAAATCATTTCTCTGTAAACTACGTCCCACAGCCCTGAAAGCCATTACTAGGTGTCTGCGGGCTCAACCAAGTCAGGGAGTGGAGAATGAGTTTCACCCAGTGAATATTAACTTGCCCAAACTCTTATCACTTCTGTCAGAGTTGCAAACCCTGCCGTGTAAGGTCACCCGTGAAAATGCACAAATCCATCTGATCCCTAAAGCTTCCGATCAGCCCTCCCCACCACCGCCCATCTCCTTTTCTGCTCTTCACAGCTCCTCCCTTCTTGGGAGCTCCTCCAATCCATGTGACTCCCATACCCTGCAGGGGAGCCTCTTGCTCAGCTCCACGATTTTACTCTGCGCGGGGCAGGCTCCAAGCCTTGGTGTAGAATCAGGGAGCGTGGCTCCCAGGAGTCAGCCCTGTGTAACCCAGGTGCAGGGGACGTGGGACCAGAACTAGCCCAGCTCTCGCTGAGCAGAGGCCCTGCAGTGGGGCGCAGGCGGCGAGGACCATTGGCTGGGTTTAATGTCCGCAGCGTTCTGGTGACTGGGGCAATCGGGGAATCGGCCTGGAGCTCGTCAAGCATGTGTTCTGGGGAAATCAAACCCACCCGAGTGGGTCTTTGGGACCTGCCGGGACCCGGAGGGAGAGCGAGCGCAGGTGAGAAGGGGGCGAGGTGAGATGGAGTTAGCTGTACCTGGGGTGGGGGAATCTAAGTGAGGGGCCTCCAGCACTTGGAGCCAAAAGCAGCAGCCCAGAGCAGGAGGGGATTTCAGCCCCTGCTCCAGGCTGACGCTCCCTGGAGCATAAGGCTGCGGATGAGTTCTGCACGGGACACATGCGAAGCTATCAGAGCGCATTGAGGGAGAGGGCAGGGAGCACAGGTGCTTGTCTTCTAAAGGGAACAGGGAAACGTGTCCCTGGCTTGACTGCACTGAGCTAGATGATGCCGGTTTAGACACCCTGCTGCAGACACCGAAAGCCAGGCCTGGACCCTGTGCATGGGAGCTTTGCAGGCAGATATTGACTTGGCCCGGGGGAGCAGCAGGGAGCTGGACTCTGCCCGTCCTGACCGTCCCTGCGGGCTGGTGGCTCCATCAATAATCACTGACTTTATTCTCTTCCAGCAATTGAAGAACTTGGCGTCCAGGCATCCAAACCTGGCGATCGTTGCACTAGGTGGGTGCCCTGCCCTGGACTCGGAGCTGAGGCTCCCTTGCTCTGGGTCCCTTTGTTCCCCGTCCCCCTGTCCCTTGTCTGGTTGGGAGCCACTGTTAGTGTTATTCCTGCCTAGGTGTTAATGAAGGGGAGGGTGCCTAGCAGTCACCCATCTCAGCAGAGCAACTCCCAGGTCTCCTGTGTCCCACTCAGGCTCTGTGGGCTTGGTCAGGAGGAGGCCCAGGGAGTTCCTGGTATTTGCAGATTGTCCTGCATGCCAGACTGGCAGGAAAGGGATGATTTTGACTGAGACAGGGGCTGTCTGTGCCATGTATGAGCCTGGCTGGTTTGGGTCTGAATAGGCCTCGCTCTATTGGAGACAGATTTGCTGTCATAGACTCATAGAATCAAAAAATATCAGGGTTGGAAGATGCCTCAGAAGGTCATCTAGTCCCACCCTCTGCTCAAAGCAGGACCAACCCCAACTAAATCATCCCAGTCAAGGTCTTGTCAAGCCGGACCTTAAAAACCTCTAAGGAAGGAGATTCCACCATCTCCCTAGGTAACTCATTCCAATCCTTCACCACCCTCCTAGCGAAATAGTGTTGCCTAGTATCCAACCTAAACCTCCCCCACTGCAACTTGAGACCATTGCTCCTTGTTCTGTCATCAGCCACCACTGAGAACAGTCTAGATCCATCCTCCTGCGTGAAGAGAGGAATTGGTCCTTTCTCTTTGGAATCAAGGAATCGTTTCATGAACAGGGAACGAATCCTAGCCTAGGGATCCTGCTAGGGCCAGATTAACAAAACTAAGGCCAATGGCCAGGGCCCAGATTCATAGGGGAGCACCTTGGCGCCAGGCAGTAGCCATAAAGTGGCTGGGCTGGTCATGCCTTGATCTGCTGGGACAGCTGCTTATCCTGGCTGATGCTTAGGTGGGGGGGGGTGGGAGCTGACCCGGGGATGCTCTTTTCTCCCCATTGCCCAGGCGTTCCTGCCCTTGCTGAAGAAGGCTGCCCAGGGGAGCCCCCAACCAGGGCTGAGCTGCAGCAAGGCAGCCATTGTCAATATGTCCAGTGAGGGTGGCTCCATCACGAATCTCTTTGCCTGGCAGTTGGGACAAGTTGTCTCTTATCGGTGCAGCAAGGTAGGGGGTGTGCCCAGTGGGGCACCAATTCACGCTCGGTCCATGTTCCACTACAGTAAAGAGGAAAGAAAAGTCTTTCTTGCCTAGGGTGACCAGATGTCCCGATTTTATAGGGACAGTCCCGATTTTTGGGTCTTTTTCACATTTGCTGTCTGGTCACCCTATTCTTGCCCCAAATTTGACCTGCCAGGCCAGCATTCAGGCCAATCTCACTCTGCTCCCTCTTGTGGGAAGCACGGCCTCTGGGTTACATGATGCTTTGTCACTTGACCCCAGAGCCCAAGCCTTGGAACAGGACTATGGGTCCTGCACGTCGGCCCATTGCAGTGAGAGGTGGTGACTCCGTAACATGCTGATCATCCCCACTTGAGAATCACACACTGCAGCTTGCATCAGCTGTCCCCCTTGCTCACCTTTCTCCTGGGAGTGGGTCCCTGCTCTCCTCACATGCTGCTGTCTCTGCTCATGGTGTCTCACCCACAGGCTGCTCTGAACATGCTCACCAAGTGCCAATCCTTGGGGTATGAAGGAGACGGGATCCTGAGCATCGCTGTCCATCCTGGCTGGGTGCAGACTGACATGGGGAGCTCAGCCTCCCACCAGGTAGGTGCTCAGTGGGAGGGGCCAGTCGTAGCCACATGTCAAGTTCATTGTAGGGGGAATGGTTACACTGGAGCCTGTTCCCTTATCACCTCCGCCCCATATTGATG
This sequence comes from Chelonoidis abingdonii, assembly GCF_003597395.2. Classification (NCBI taxonomy): domain Eukaryota; kingdom Metazoa; phylum Chordata; order Testudines; family Testudinidae; genus Chelonoidis; species Chelonoidis abingdonii. The sequence continues at coordinate 90,584 of NW_027424266.1, read as the reverse complement.
ACACCTCTCAAGGGCTCCAATCCCAGCAAGGCGGTCGTCAGGACCCAGCTCCCTGGGGATTCAGTGCTGTGTCCTGGGCGTTGCTTCCCAGGGCTGCCAGTTCCTTCAGTGCTCAGCATTGCACAACAAACCCTGCAGAGCTGCTGCCTTGGGGAGGTGGAGGGGGCAGGAGCTGGTTGTCTGTCTCCATTGGGGCTTAGGTTGTCTATCAGGGGTGCAGCCCTTTTCACCCACTTTCTATTGTAAACACTGGCCTGGGACCTGCCTCCCCCGTTCACTGCCAGCGAAGGCAGAATGGGATTAGCGAGATCCTTTCCCAGATCCTGGCCCGGCCCCTGGTGTCCTGGGCCAGCCCCAGGGCAGGCTTCTCCCCGTCACTCTCCTTTGCCCCCTGCAGGCTCCACTGACGGTGGAGGTGAGTGTCCAAGGGATCCTGAACGTGCTTTCAACACTCTCCAAGAAGGACAACGGGGCCTTTGTGAGCTGGGAAGGGAAAGTTCTTCCCTGGTGAGACGTCCCCTGGCCACGCGACAGGAGCCCTGGGTCAGGTCATTCCAGTGACCGCGCCGTCAGCCGTGCCTGTGTCCTCAATAAACCCACTGTTCTAATGTAACAGCCCTGCTATTGGTTGGATTTGTACCATTTAGCCAGCCTGAAAGCTGGGCAAGCGCTAACCCCCCTATGCCCAGCAGAGCGGAAAGGCTGGACTCCCAACGCCGGGGCTGTGCCGGTGCCAGGGCCGTGGCGGGTGAGATCAGGGCAGCTCAGCACCCGGAGGGCAGCAGAGCCAGGTGATCAGGAAGTTGGTTTCAAACTTCCTGTTGAAAGCGTCTGCGAGACAAAGTGGGCTCCAGGGAGCCAGCGAATGACAGGTGAGGGCCTAGAAACGCCTCTAGAGAGCAAAGTGAAATGGCAGCTGCTGCAGGGGAACCGGGGCAGCCCTAAGTGTATGGAGACCAGAGCCTGGGCTCAGTACTACGGCAGAGCCAGGGGGCTGGAGCGAGAGCGGGAGCTACGGGCAAGGCTGCTCTGGCTCTCTGGAGACCTGCCCACGAAGGAGGGGCTGGCAAAGCTGGGGAGAACCATACTCTGTCCAGTGCAGCTCGGCTCCTGCCCGGCAGTCTGTGGGGTTAGAGCCGCTCTCTGCCTGGCTACAGCTGGCTACAGCTGGCTGCCAAGGACATCGGGGCAATAATCGAGCACCTCTCCCCTGTAATGTCACCACATGCAGCTTCGTCCACGTGATTAGTGAGGTCGGGGTGAAGCTCCACTAGCCATTAGCCAATCTCCAAAGACAAGGTGCTGCACGTGCCAGGGGCCTGACTTGGAACAATACAAAGCTGCCAGCACAGCCTTGGTCGTACAGAACGGCACAGCCCTTGACAGCAGCCACGCTGGAGCCATGTATGGAGCTATGCATTTACCCATGTACGCACACGGGAGGGAGGAAGCTCCATGGGCCGGGCCAGGGCTGACAGGGCTGATTCTGGGGCCAGCTGAGAGCGTGGGGATGCCAGTGCCCAAGCGAATGAGTCACTGGCTCCCAGCAGCTGATCAGGACAATGTTCTGCTGCTCAGTTTGGGCTGATAGGCAGCTGGGACCCTCCCCTCCTGCTGGGTGCTCTGGCAGCTGGTGTCAGAGCGAGGGGCTCATGTCTCCAGCCAGGGCCGGGGGTTGCTCCAGTTTGCCCGTGCAGTTGAGTTTAGCTCTCAGGTGCGGTGGGGACCTGTACCTGTCAGTGGGTTGGGTTAGCCTCCCAGGCCAGCAGGCTGAGGAGGGGGTGCCAGAGCCTCCTCCTGTGAGGCAGAGGGAGTTGGATCTGCCTGGCTGAATACAGAGGATTTCTCCAGCACCTTGGGCCGAGCTATTACTGATCCCACACCAGGAACTGAGTTTTCTAATCGGCCTCCAGCACCTTTATCACTGATGGCCTGGCATACGCTGGGGACTTTCAGGTTTGTACTTGTTTGCTGTATTCTTCCATTCTTGTAAAAATATAGATTTATAGACTCTTCCCTTTGCTTCCTGTTTGCAGAGAGAAGCCCAGCCCCCTGCCGCTGCCCTCCCCTCTGGGCGGGAACAGCTCCAGCCCCAGGGATGGCCAGTCAAACTGCTTGTGGCTGGGCCTCCCCCCAGCCTGTCACTTTATGCCATCACTGCCACCTGCACAGAGTGCAGGTTGAGCAGGGGTCCATCGCTCCCACCTCTGGGAGGCAGCAAAGCGGTCACACCCACACACGTGCACTCGCACACACACACACGCACATGCTTTGCACCGCTGTGGATGAGGACTCTGGCACAGGGAGTTAGCAGGAGTCAAAGAGGGAGCACAACCCCTGCTCCCCCAAAAACAAGGAGTCCTTGTAGGACCTTATTGACTAACAAATTTATTTGGGCATAAGCTTTCGTGGCTATAACCCACTTCATGACATTTATATGGCCAACAAGGAAAGCCCAAGTTACAATAGTTAGTGTCCCATCAGTCCACCCACAAGTTCTCCGGGTGCCCCCTCCCATCCCCTCTATTTCAGGGACTCCCTGCAACTCCCCCAATCTCCCCACTGCCAGGGCCTCTGTGTGCTCCCTTCTATTCTCCCCCATACCAGAGACCCCTGTTCTCCACCCATATGGCAGGGGCTCTGCGTGCACCCCTACAGCCACTCCCCCATGTCCTCTCTCTGACCCACCCCCACGGCAGGGGCTCTGTGTGCACCCCCATAACCACTCCCCCATGCCCTCCATTCTCCTCACATCCTCAATGGCAGGGCATCTGTGTGCACCCCCATACCCACTCCCCTATGCCCTCCATCCCTCTTTTACCCCCCAATGGCAGGGCATCTGTGTGCACCCCCATATCCACTCCCCTATGGCCTCCATCCCCCTTTTACACCCCATTGGCAGGGCATCTGTGTGCACCCCCATAACTACTCCCCCAGGCCCTCCATCTCCCTCTTACCCCCCATGGCAGGGCCTGTGTGTGACCCTCCCTTTCTCTATATCAGGATCCTCCAGTCTCCGCCCCCCACCTGAGATTCTGTGTACATCTATCCCTGCTGCCCCCATTCTCCCTACCATGCCAGGGGCTCTATTCCCCCAGTACACCAAGATGCCCCAGTCTCCCCATCATGCCAGGAGGGCTTAGAGTTGCCAACTTTCTAACTGGAGAAAACCGAACATCCTCGCCATGCCCCTTTCCTGAGTCCCTGCCCCCTGCTCACTACATTCCCCCCTCCCTCCTTGACTCACTTTCCCCCACCCTCACTCACTTTCACTGGGCTGGAGCAGGGGTTGGGGTGTGGGAGAGGGTGAGGGCTCTTACTGGGGGTGTGGGCTTTGGGGTGGGGCCAGAAATGAGGGATTCAGGGTGCGGGAGGGGGCTCTGGGCTGGGGCAGGGAGTTGGGGTGCAGGAGGGGGTGAGGGCTCTGGATGGCATTGTGGGCTAATGAGTGAGGCTTGGGATGAGGGGTTTGGGGTGCAGGAGGAGACTCCAAGCTGGAGGGTGAGGCCAAGGGATTCAGAGTATGTATGTGGGGGGGGGGACTGTGGGTTGAGGTAGGGGGTTGGGGTGAGGGTGCAGGGGTGTGGGCTCGGGGGAAGGGATGAGGGGTGCGGGAGGGGGCTCTGGGTTGGTACAGGGAGTTGGGGTGCAGGAGGAGTGAGGGCTCTGGGGTGAGGCCAGGGATGAGGTTTGGAGTGCAGGAGGGGGCTCTGGGTTGGGGGGCCTCAGGATTGTGGTAAGGGCTTGGGGTGGGGGCGCAAGCTTACCCCAGGCAGTTCCCGGGCGGCAGTGCTGTGGTGCTAAGGCCGCTGTCTGCCTGTCCTGGCACTGCGCTGCGCCCTGGAAGTGGCCAGCAGCAAGTCTGGGTCCTAGGTGGGGGGGCCAGAAGGCTCCGTGCACTGCTCTCGCTTGTAGGCGTTGCCCCCACCCCAGCTCCCATTGGCCGGGAACTGGTGCTCAGGGTGGGGGCAGTGTGCGAAGTCCCATGGCCCCCCTGCCTAGGAGCCAGACCTGCTGGCCGCTTCTGGGGTGCAGCTTGGAGCCAGGACAGGTCGGGACTAGCCTGCCTTAGCCCTGCTGCACCGCCGACCAGCCTTTTACTGGTGCTGACTGGAGGCACCAGGGTCCCTTTACGACTGGGTGTTGTAAACCGGACATCTGGCAACCCTAGGGGGCTGTGTGTCTCTTCCCACCCCAGGTACCTCCTTCTCCCATTGAAGGGTGGGATGGTGCCCTCTCTCCCCCACCTTTGAAGGTGCAGGATGTAAGCAGGAGGCAGGGATGAATGAACCTTTTGTCTCTCTTTTCTCCTCTGGCGGGTCCTACGGGCCTCGGGCTCTGAGCAGGGAGAGCACTGACTTCTTTTCCCTCATGCAGGGTGCCAAGGCCACCCTGCACCGGGCGGGGGAGCAGGGGCTGTCCTTACGCTGCAGGGTTTAATGGTGCCATCAAGGGAGGCCAGCGGCTCCCTGTGTCCCCCGTTTGATGTGCCGACTGGCCCCAGGACAAGATTCTCTGCCCATGGATGTATAGAACATTCCCTGTTGTATGGGGCAGATCGATGCAGTGTTCAAACATGCTCCCATGACGGGCAGACAGCGGGACGGGGAAATGTCAGGGCCGGCTTAGGAAGTGTGGGGCCCGATTTGAATACCCGGCGGCGGTCCGGGTCTTCGGCAACACTTTGGCAGTGGGTCCTTCACTCGCTCCGGGCCTTCCGCAGCACTGAAGGACCCTCCACCGTACTGCCACCAAAGACCCAGACTGCTGCCGGGTGAGTAAAAATTAAGAAGTTAGGCACTGTTCTTTAGGGTACGGGGCCTGATTCGGGGGAATCAGCCTAAAGCCGGCCCTGACAGTCGTGCCTAGAAGCTGCAATTGGCTGGCTTTACAAACAGGCAGAAATAAAAGGGAGAAGACAGGTGGGCAGGGCCACGGGGAAATGGTGGGTGGGAAGAGATGGTTAGACAGGGGACAGAGCCCATGCAGAGCGAGCTGGGATGTCAAGAGACGCGAAGCAGAGACAGCAAAGCTCATGGGCCGGGACCAGCCTGGCTGGCTAGAGAGACTGCTGGGAGATGTGGACAGAGCACTGCAGAATCTGAGGGGCAGGGTGACAAGCTTTCCCCCGCCTCTCCTCACTTCAGCTCTCGCCGTTTCACTTCTCCCGTTCTGACAGGCACCAGTCTAGGTCCTGATTTAGGTTTTACCAGAACCTGGCTTTATCACAAGGTGGTGGCTGCACTGCAGTGGACCCCATTTCATCTTTTAATTTGTCCCCCTTTTTCCATTTCTGTTCCCATTCTTCAGGCACAGGGGTGCTACCTGAAGCCTGCTCTTGACCACAACTATCTATAACAGGGGATGGCATATCTCTTTTCTGTAGGTTTCTTACAGCTGTTTTCAATGTTTTATTCTGTTCCTGTGCTGGTTGCCTCTGGGCTGCTTACCGCCCTGCAAGGGGGGTGGGAGCATTCCAGGGCTGTGTAGCTTCTTTTGATTCTTTGAACTCTTTCTTTGTTACTGTTACTTGCCCCAATTTTGTGGCATGCTGTTTTAACCATTTAACAGCCATGGTAATAGTTTGCAATAGTTTACATTTCAAGGCTACGGTCTCTGCCCTAGCCTTACAAATTAAATTACATGTTTCTTCCCCATTATATTTCTAAACTCTGTGGGGATTTGCAGTGAGGGGTTAAGGGGGTTCCCTAGCTCATGGTTTTCTGTCATGTTAGATCGCGATTCTCCAGTGGAGAGCTCACTTCGCAGATCAGCAGTCAGGGTCACCAATGTTGTCAGACTTCGCTGGTGTGGTGCTCTGCTCAGTTCAATGTTGATAACAGTCGGCTCCGTGCATGTTCCCTCTATGTGCTGCCCCAGCTCTGCACAGATAGGTGACACAGCAGGCCCCGAGAGAACCCCCAATGACCACAGACTCCGATAAGGTACGAAGGCACCCGGCCAGGTTTATTGCCAAATGAAACGCAGTCTCTAGTTCCCCAGATCAGATGTCTATGGTTCTACTAGTATACATGTGCTCCCTGACAATGAACACAGCTCAGTCAGTGGCGAGACTCTCCACTGCCCCCTAGGCTTGACAAAGACATCGCCCCAGGGATGTATTCTTATACACAGGTACAAACAGGTTACGCATGACTCCTGACGTATTGAGGTACAACCCCTCTACACGGTAAGGTGCTGCCTCTCATCTTGGACACGTTGGTTTGACTAAAACAACTCTATCCATCATATTACCTGTAGCAGTTTGGACCCCCCACTCCTGCACTGAAGGGGTAAAAACAGCCCTGGGAGGGGGCTGTGGCTGAAGAAAGCAGCTTTTAGGTTGGGCTGATTGGGGGAAGTGACTGCAGCTGGGGCCACACCACAAACAGACTTGGCTGGCCCTATAAAGGCAGAGAACCTGGAGGCAGAGAGAGAAGGGCCTGGTTATAGGGAGCTAGAGACAGAGCACCTGAGTGGAACAGGGCTGGGGACAGGCTGAGGAGCTCTAGCCTGGAAAGCCCCAGGCTGCAGCCTAGCAGAAGGCCAAGGGGTACTGGGGGTTGCAGAGGGCAGCCCAGGGGTAGGCCAAGGCAGTAGGTCCAAACCCTCCTTGCCAGCAATGAGTAGGTTGATACTGCAGTCTGCCCCAGGGTGTGAGGCTAGATGATGACTGGCAGTAGCCTTATACTGAGGTGAGGTGGGAATAGTGGGTGGGGGTTCCCTGGGGAGGGGAGACCCTAAGACTGGGAGATTACTGCTAGAGAGCAGCATCCCAGGTAAAAGGGCACTGGGTCCAGGGAGGGACATGGGGGCCAGAGGACAGGCAGATCACCAGCCTGTAGAGGGTGCGCTGGAGGTGGAACAAGCTAATTCCAAGAAGTCACTAGCAGGAGGTGTCACAGCAGTGAGTCCACTCATCTACATTACCCTTAAGTCCATGTTTAGGAGGGGTCAGCCTGTTCCTTGTTATCTGTGTGGAATGTGCAAGTATTCGAGTGTTCTGGTCCTTTTATGTCTGTATCTTCTTGCAGCATCAGCCCTTTCCTTGCCAGCTTCTGTGAGCAGGGCCTGCCTCTGGCTCACAGCTTCCCTTTGCTTTAAGTTTACAGAATATTAGGGTTGGAAGGGACCTCAGGAGGTCATCTGGTCCCACCCCCTGACTCAAGCAGGACACCCCAACTAATATATCCCAGCCAGGGCTTTGTCAAGCCTGACCTTAAACTCCTAAGGAAGAGATTCCACCCCTCCCTAGATAACCCATTCCAGTGCTTCACCACCCTCCTAGTGAATGTGTTTCC
>NW_027424266.1:76252-83158 GCF_003597395.2 Chelonoidis abingdonii | reverse complement strand
ACCCCCTTTCAGGTAGTTGAAAGCAGCTATCAAATCCCCCCTCACTCTTCTCTTCTGCAGACTAAACAATCCCAGTTCCCTCAGCCTCTCCTCATAAGTCATGTGCTCCAACCCCCTAATCATTTTTGTTGCCTTCCACTGGACTCTTTCCAATTTTTCCACATCCTTCTTGTAATGTGGGGCCCAAAACTGGACACACTACTCCAGATGAGGCCTCACCAAAGTCATACAGAGGGGGATGATCATGTTCCTTGATCTGCTGGCAATGCCCCTACTTATACAACCCAAAATGCCATTAGCCTTCTTGGCAACAAGGGCACACTGTTGACTCATATCCAGCTTCTTGTCCACTGTAACCCCTAGGTCCAGTTCTGCAGAACTGTTGCCAAGTTAACAAAGTCTTGACCATTACTTTAGTTCAGGCCTAAGGGTTTATGTTTCAGGGATTCATCTTACTACACCTATTACAGTGATAAATCAATGACAGAGTATGCATGGGATGGAAAGATACAGGGACACAAAATTATCTGCTTAAATCAAGAGATTCCAAAATCTGACCTGTTGCCTGGCTGAACGGCAGAGCTTGTGTTAAGAGGACGATCTAGGAGTTTTGTCCCTTTAGCCATGGTGCATAGAGAAGATGATGGTTTACAAAGTGACTGACAAGTGGGGGTGGTTGACGACTTCCCCACTGACATGCTCATTGGGAATTATTTGTTTATGTGGCTAAGGTTGTGGGTGTGGTAAGCTGCAGCAGAAGGCACCTTTGTGCTCAGATCCCAGAGAGAAGGGGGAAATCCCAGAAGCTACTGAGAGACAGATCGTCTCTCTGACACCCCGGCAGCAGAGAGAAGTGGCATGTCTCCAGCAGCAAAGGGGGGTGCTGAGATGAACTCCCGCCACACAGCAAAAAGCAGCCTGCCCAGTGCCCTCAGAGTCAGAGGGGTTCGAGGTGGGGCCTGTCACTGCACAAGCTGTTCCAATTGTTGACTGCCACAGTTAGCACCAGGAAAGGTGTCCTAGAGGGGGCTCCAGGAAAGGAAAACAGAGAGAGGCCTTTTCAAGAAGATTGCCTAGGGAAGCTCCTGTAGGAGACAACCAAAGCCCTGCTCAATCCTCTCAGCTGTTGGGTGCGCCCAGCCAGCACCATGAGGAAGTCATATTTTTAGCACAGGAATGTCCCATGCTGGTCACTTGGGGGTGGAAAATGACTGTATCTCTTTGTGACATTGCACTCCTTAATGTTTTATGGAAATATGCTTCTGAGTGTAAATATGATGTAACTGGAATATGCTTCGTGCAAAAGGTATCATTGTAAGGTATCATTACAAAGCTTAGAATCCACTGAGTGTGATCATCCTGTTTGTATGAATGTAACACATTAGTATCTGAAACTAGAAATATGAAATATAACTCTGAGGTCCTATTGTAATTATGCAAAGTGTGGGCCATTAATGATGGTTTGGAATCTTGATGGCTCCCATTGACTAGGACAACTGACTGTGTATGTGTTGGCCAGCCCAGGAAGAATGGAGGCTGGGAGTCTCACAGGACATGTGACCAGGTCACATGACACTGGACTCCATCTTAAACCTGGTGCTTTTCCATTTAGAAGGAGGGGTGGGGAGCCAGAAAGAGAAAAGATTCCCGCCTTGTGCCAAAGTTATAAAAGGGAGTGGAACAGAACAAAGAGGGCTGCAGTCATGAGAACACCCCTAGTTTCCACCTAAGATGTCTCCCCTGGTTCAGTCCTTTTTAGTTCCAGCAAAGGATTGGGCCCAGAGTAGGAAGAAGCTTACAGATAATATCTCACCCTCAGAGATGTTCCAATAATCAGTTTCTTAATGTATCAGGCTTAGACTTGCATGTGTTGTTTTGTTTTGCTTGGTAACTTACTTTGTTCTGTCTATTAATACTTGGAACCACTTAAATCCTACTTTTTATACTTAATAAAATCACTTGTTTGTTGATTAAACCCAGAGTAAGGGATTAATACCTGGGGGAGCAAACTGCTGTGCATATCTCTATCAATGTTATAGGGGATGGACAATTTGAGTTTATCCTGTATAAGCTTTATATAGAGTAAAACAGATTTACTTGGGGTTTGGATCCCATTGGGAACTGAGTGTCTGTGTGCTGGAGATAAGTGATCAGCTGAGCAGTTTTTGGTTAAAGTCTGCAGCTTTGGAGGCATTGACCAGACCTGGGTCTGTGCTGCAGCAGGCTAGCGTGTCTGGCTCAACAAGGCAGGGTTCTGGAGTCCCAAGCTGGCAGGGAAAATGGACTCAGAGGTTATCTCAGCACATTAGGTGACAGTCCCAAGGGAGTCTCTGTGACCAAAGCCGTCACACTGTTTAAGACAGAATTCAGCTCCTGTCTCTGTAACAGCCAAGGATTTGAATCCAAGGATTTGAGTCCTTCAGGCTGAACATGCAGGTGTCTGTGAACATGCAAATGACCCGGCTGGCTGGGGAGTGAGAGAACCTTCCCCTTGGCCGGTAACACAAAGAAAGCAGCAGAAAGAATGCTGCTGGTATCAGGGATGCCTGGAGAGAGGGAAGAGTCTCTTAACCCACAGAGCCCACATCACAACCCTCCAGGAAAGGGGCCTGGGAGTGAGGGTCTCAGCTTGACCTGAAGAGGGGTGACAAGCTTTTTGCATATGCACAGCCCTAGGGTTGGGAGACATCTCCAGACAGGGCCTGCCAATGTACAGGAGCACCCTGCATCCTCACCTCACCAGATCCTGAGACACCACAGCCCTAAGACTCTGACTGGATGAAGGATCCATGCAGAAGGGAACCCCAAGGGAAAAGAGCCAATAAGTGAATACAGACACAGGTTCAGGAAGGAGCTAAAAGTCACAACGGTGATTGTTCAAACCAACCTCAGACAGAGGATCTAAACAAAAGGTGTAAGATCGCAGCAAGGGAGGTTTAGGTTGGACATTAGGAAAAACTTCCTAACAGTCAAGGTGGTTAAGCAGTGGAATAAATTGCCTAGGGAGGTGGTGGCATCTCCATCACTCGAGATTTTTAAAAGTAGGTTAGACAAACATCTGTCAGGAATAGTCTAGATAATACTAAGTCCTGCCACAAATGCAGGGGACTGGACTAGAAAGGATCTCAAGAGGTCATCCAGTCCTATGATTCTATGATGACATGAATCCTTGTAAATGGTCTTTTGCAATGAGTGAGCCGATGTTAATGTTAACCCCTGTGGAAAGGTACAAAATGCCAAATTCTTGGGAAGGACCCTTTGAAATGATACAAGTGGTAAATAAGGGCATATATTTGATGGCCTGACAGGCAGCAAAGATGAACTTGCCAACCTTGTGAAACAATTGGATGAAACCGCTGCAAAATATGGCATGAAAATTGGTGCAGAGAAAACCAAGCTGATGGCAAAGAAACATGATGGGATAAGCTCACATATCAGTGTCAGTGGACAAGAGCTGGAGACAGTGAAACAGTTCAAGTATTTGGGGGCAGTCATCACTGATGAAGGATCCAAGGCAGAAATGTAGGCAAGAACTGTGCAAGCAGCAGCAGCAGTGGCAAACCTGAAGCCAATTTGGAGGAATGAGAACATCTCCTTGGAAGCCAAACTGAAACTGCTGCATGCACTGGTCATCTCTATTTTTCTGTATGTGTGCGAGACATGGACCATTATGGTAGAACTTGAACGGAAAATACAGATAGTAGAGATGAGAGACTTCCGTAAAATCCTGGGCATCTCCTACTTCGATCACATCATTAACGAAGAGGTCCACAACATCATCACCCAATGTGCTGGATCATATGAAGACCTCCTGACAAGCATGAAGTGCAAGCTGAAGTGGTACAACCATGTAACAAGATCATCTGGCCTATCCAAGATCATCCTCAAGGGCGAGTACAGGGGAAGAGAAGAAGAGGTAGACAGAAGAAAAGATGGATTGACAATATAAGAGTGGACAGGAATGGACTTTGCAGAGAGTCAAGCACTGACACACAATCGTTAGAGGTGGAGACAATTGGTTGATTACTCATCATTGATGGTGCCCCAATGACCAATGCGAGGGATGATGACATAGAGAATCCTCACGGTAATGCTGTTTCACAATTAATACATGTAAACAGACTTGATAGTATCACAGCTGAGAAGCTATATTAACCATGGTCTGCTGTGTAGATAGGGAAACTGAGGCACACCACCTCATTGATTTGATGGCTAAATGCCAGGATAACTCCACACTGGAAAGCATTGATATCTCTAGTAAGCTAACACCAGTTGAAAAGGCAAATGTGTTAGGGTTGCCAAGACACAGATGTTTTCTGACAATCCAAGTGTGACGTTGCACTTCTTTGCTTTATAAAAATGTTTATAAGTGTGAATATGATGTAACTGGAATACGCTTTATCCAAATGGTCTCTTGTAAGGTATTGTTATAAAGCTTATGATTTACTGAGTGTGCTCATCCCACTTGTTTGCATGTATTTCTACGTTTGGAGTTAGAGAATAAGATATAAACGTGTATTACTGATGTAAACATGTTAAGTGGAAGGCATTAAGGGTGCTTCAGAATCAATGAACTGTGAATGGCTCTGTTTACTTGCAAACCTTCTGGGGTACATTTGGCTTGGGTCTCACAGGTCACATGATACTGGACTCCATCTTAAACCTGGTGCTTTTCCATTTAGAAGGAGGGGTGGGGACCCAGAGAGACAAAAGATTCCTGCCTTGTGCCAAAGCTATAAAAGGGGGTGGAACAGAACAAAGAGGGCTGCAGTCATGAGAACACCCCTACTTTCCACCTAAGATGTCTGCTGGAAGTAAAAAGGACTGAACCAGGGGAAAGGATTGGGCCAGACTAAGACGGAGTCTAGTCTGTGAAAGAAGCGTATTGGAACGTCTCTGAGGGTGAGATTTACATTAAGAAACTGAATACAGGTATTAGGCTTAGACTTGTGTGTTTTGTTTTTGCTTTGCGACTTACTTTGTTCTGTTATTACCTGAAACTACTTAAATCCTACTTTTTATACTTAATAAAATCACTTTTTGTTTAATCATGTACTCTGGGTTAATAAATAATACCCGAGGCAAACAGCTGTGCATCTCTCTATCAGTGTTACAGAGGGTGGACAATTTGAGTTTACTGTGTAAAGCTTTATACAGAGTAAAATGGATTTATTTGGGGTTTGGACCCCCACTGGGAGCTGGATATCTGGCTGCTGGAGACAGGACTACTTGCTGGGCTGTTTTCAGTTAAGGCTGCAGCTTTGGGGGCATGGTTCAGATCCTGGGTCTATGTTGTAGCAGGCTAGTGTGTCTGGCTCAACAAGGCAGGGTTCTGGAGTCTCAAGCTGGCAAAGAAAAGGCGCTCAGAGGTAGTTTCAGCACATCAGGTGCCAGTACCAAGGGCGTCTCTGTGACCAAACCCATCACACCAGGAAAAATATTCTTGCTAACTCATGAGACCACTAGACTGGTTCACAAAGTCTTACCTGGTCCACAGAACTTTGCAAAAGCATATGTTGCTAACATTACAATGTTTAGCAACATTTGGGAGTTATGTTGTCAAAACACAAAAGGGCCTGAAACACGGTGGCCTTCATATCGGCCACTGGCCGACCCACCTGCACTTCTGAAAGGTGGGAGGTGTGACACCCTGTCCCCCATGTTCACCACTTGCATAGGGTGATCTATTTTGGACAAAGTATGTCTTGGGAGGTATCATTTGAAAACTCATAATCTGCTGAACATGACTTACACATTTTTAACAGAGATCAACATTGTACGATTCAGTTACTGGTCTGTGGATGTGGGAGGTGCAGGAGAAGGAGCTACTAGGAAATATTAGTTTAGGGAAGTGGAGATGAAGAGTTTGCACCAAGCTCAATCCAAACCAAACCAATGGAAAGACTCCCATGGCTTCAGTCCCTACTGTGAATAATTCAAGCAAAAGTATTGTCAAGCCTATTCAATGTTAGGCCTAAAACTTCCGGAAGCCTCAAAGATCAAGCATAACAACCAGAGCAAGTGTAGCAAATTCAAACCAGCAAATAGCGTAGCCTTGTGGTCAGCTCCAAAAAGCAGGCTTTGCAAAATTAGAGAGACTTGTGGTCAAGGTGTAAAGCAACCACATGCTTCTTTGGGCTGTTCTCAAAAGTTGTGTCTGACACATTAACCACAATTAGGACACTTGGCTAGATTCAAAGAACGAGCTGTGCATAGATCATAATTTCAAAATAACCACAACTACCCCAGTAAATATTTGGCAGGCTAATGGTGGGCAAACTTTTTGGCCCGAGGGCCACATCAGGGTTGCACAACTAGGGAAGGCTGCGCTGCCCCAAACAGCCTGCCCTCCCATCTGACCCCTCCCACTTCCCACCCCTCTCAGATTCCCTGACCCATCCAACCCCTGCCCTGCTTCTTGTCCCCTAACCACCCTCTCCTGGGACCCCTTGCCCCTAACTACCCCTGGGAACCCACCCTCTATCCAGCCTCCCCTGTCCCCTGACTGCCCCAACCCCTCTTCACCCCCTGATAGGCCCCTGGGACTCCTACACTTATTCCCCCCCCCGCCCCAATAACTGACTGACGCTAATTAGCTCCCAAAGCTTTGGGTCAGTGATTACAAGGCCATTGTTATGCACCCTGCAGGAACCGGCAGGCAGGGGATGTGGGGCTGGGACGTGTCCCCTTGTTGGAGCCCCAAGCCCCCATTCCCTGCCCTCTGCGCTGCCCCCACCCCGGGCGCCCCTGCGGTGCGGACTCGCGGGGCGTGGCAGGCCTCTTGCTCTGCGAAGCAGCCCCATGGCGCCACCTACAGGCCACGGGCGGAACTGCGACACCGCCGCGCTGCTGCGCCTGGCACAACACACTCGTGTCGCTAACAGCGAGAGCCCCGCCCGCTGCTGC
>NW_027424266.1:16773-74324 GCF_003597395.2 Chelonoidis abingdonii | reverse complement strand
GTGTCGCTGTGTAGATATGTGGGCGACAGTTGGCATCGAGGTTGTTGCATGGATTGGTTCCTGAGCTGCAGTTACTGTATGCTGCGGTGTTGCAAGTTACTGGTTGAGAATACATTTCAGGTTGGAGTTCTGTCTGTGGGCAAGACTTCGCCTGCCAACCAAGGCTGTGAAAATGTGGGTCATTGTCCAGGATGCGCGTTGTAGATCCCTGATTGATGCATTGGAGGAGTTTTAGCTGGGGGACTGTATGTGATGGCAGTTTGGAGGTCCTGTTGGTTTCTTTTCTTGGGTTGTCTGTGCAGTAGGAGGCTTTCTGCGGTACATGCTCTGGCTCTGTTGATCTGTTTCCTTATTTCCTCGTGCGGGTTGTAGTTTTGATAATGCTTGGTGAAGAGATTCTGTACGTGTTGGTCTCTGTCTGAGGGGTTGGAGCAGATGCGGTTGTACCTCAGTGCTTGGCTGTAGACAATGGATTGTGTGGTGTGCCCAGGATGGAAACTGGAGGCATGAAGGTAGGCATAGCGTTACAGATCCAGACTAACACGGCTACCCCTCTGATACTTGAAAATTAAAGTGGCAGAGAATCGTGAAAGATGGAACAGACTTATCAACTCCTTGTCCTTGGCCCTGTGCACAAGGCAGGGAGGTGCCTACTAGATAGTCCAGTGGTCTCCAAACTTTTCACATCGTGCCCCCCATACCACTGTCTGCCCCCCGAGAGCAACGATCAGGAACTGGGGCCCGGAGTAGGGCCGTGGATCCTGGGGTCGGGGTGCGGACAGGGTAAGGGGGCTGAGACTGGAGCCAGAGCCACGACTGGGCTGGGAGCTAAGGGCCGAGTTCAGGGCCATGACTGGAGGTGGGGCCAGAGCAGATCTGGGGGCAGAGCAGGATTGGGTGGAGCTCTCTGGCCTGGGCCCGCCACACCCCTCTGAATGTTACTCTGCACCCCCTAGGCTGCCCCACACAGTTTGGGACCACTGGTGTGGTCTCAGACGCTATGTCTGGTCAGTTCTGACACTTTCATCCCTTCCCCGGCAAGCGTTCGACAGTAGGAAGCACACCACCACCACGTCGGTTCTCTTGCTGTTCAGCCCAAGGTGCTTTTTCACTACAGCTATATCCAGGGCTTTTGCACTCACAGTGCGGGGGAAGAACATCCGCTTCTCTCCAGCTGAAGCTGCCCCCTTCCAAAGGAGACAGAATTCTGCCACACAGATGTTGCGCAGGGGTTTATTGCTGGATTAGTCTTTGCCCTCTGAGAGCGAGATTTCAACACTGGGCTTCAGTTCCAAAGGGTTTTGTACCAGTCCCTCTCCAGCCACAGCACCAGATCCGAGACAAGCAAGTGCGTATTTGGAGGATTGGAAGGGGGAAGAGCTGTTACATATGCTGCAGGCAAACGTTTACATCCAAAGCACTCTGTCTTCGTGGGCCTGGGTTCTCCTTGCACCCCAAACAATGTTCATGAAATCAGCTTAGGGTTAGTAAATGGAACGAACTTCCATTCATACAAAACCAAAGGTTTAGCCCTAAACTACCTTCAGTTAAAATAATTCTTAATTGCTCACCTCAGGGTGGACTGATTTCAATTAAAGCCTTTATAATCACCACAGAGAAAACCTGGCTGTGAATCCTTGATCTGAATTGTGTTTAGCATTTGTACAGCAGGGGCGGCTCTAGGCACTTTGCCTCCCCAAGCACGGCAGGCAGGCTGCCCTCGGCAGCTTGCCTGAGGGAGGTCCACCGAAGCTGCGGGACCAGAGGACCCTCTGCAGGCAAGCCGCCGAAGGCAACCTGCCTGCTGCCCTCCTGGCGACCGGCAGAGCGTCCCCCGTGGCTTGCTGCCCCAGGCACGCGCTTGGTGTGCTGGTGCCTGGAGCCGCCCCTGTGCTTCAGTCATTTCCGTAAAGAAAGGTTAACTGTCCTTGGTTGGGAACCATCACAGCTGTGGGAAGCCAGGCCCCCAGCCCCGCCCCGCCCCTTCCATGCCTACGGCCACCGGCCCAGTCCTGCCCCAGGCCAGCCCCCCAACCTCGCCCCTTCCGCATCCCTGGCCACTGGCCCAGTCCTGCCCCAGACCAGCCCCCCAGCCGCGCCCCTTCCGCACCCCTGGCCACCGGCATCCTCCTGCCCCAGGCCAACCTCTAGACCCACCCCTTCCATGCCCCCAGCCACCAGCCCAGTCCTGCCCCAGGCCAGCCCTCCAGCCCTGCCCCGTCCACACCCCCGGCCACTGGCCCCGTCCTGCCCGCTCAACACCCCCGGCCCAATCCTGCCCCAGGCCAGCCCTCTGCCCCAGAGTGCCAGGAAGGGAAGGCAGGCGGCACGTGAACCCAGCCTCCCCAGCCCCAGCCGGAGCACTGGAGTCGCAGCCTGAGGGAGCGGTGCTAAGCAGAGGGCAGGACAGCACCTGACTGTTTGCGGAGATACAGCCTCCCCCAGCCTATGTGACCCACCGCACATGATCACAATGTTGATTTACGACTAAATATAATCTGGACAGGAAATGTGCTGCTTTGTTTGTTTGCTAACTAGGATACGTCCTTCCTCGGATACTAAATCCTTTCACCCGGCACCAGCCAGACAACAAGTCGCCAACGTTTAACATCGAACAGACAGAGAAACCTCACCGACAGACACACACGTGGCCGCTATCTGCACGCACGTGTCAGCCAGCAGGGAGCTCTTACTGGAAAGGTCCCTCTTTAGCTGGGCATCTCGGGAATGGTGACAATTTTCTGCTTCTGATCCCCAATTAGATTCATAACTAGGGTGACCAGATGTCCCGTTTTTACAGGGACAGTCCTGTATTCCAGCCCTCCTGCAGGTGTGCCGACTTTTTCTTAAAAAAGAGCAAATTGTCTCATATTTTCTGTCTCCTTCTCATCAGCACTGGTGAGTCCTGCTGCTGGCCAGGTCCCTGCTCACCAGCCGCCCAACCACCAATAGTGAGTGGAGGGCACCCAGAGCCCGACGATGGGGATGGATGCGCAAGGCCGGTGGCAGGGCGACATGCAGCGCGAGTGCTGGCCACTGCCTCTGCTGGTTTGTCAAGCACAGCTCCTGCCAGGGCCAATGAGGAGGGGGAAGGTGGCACAAATTACCAGGGCCTGGAGGTCTGGAAGGGGGCCCGGGGCTTGGCTTCTCTGGCTTCGTTGGCCCTGTTTAGCTGGTCTGCCATTGCTGGGGGGGCCTGAAAAATTGTTTTCACCAGGGCCCAAACCCACTCTTGGTGGCCTTAGCTCCCGCTGGGTGCCAGCTCTTGGCGAGCAGGGCCCTGCCCCCCGTCCAATTTCCAGCCAGTGCTGGCTCTGTGCTGTGAGCTGCGGCAGCCAGTGAGTGTGGGCAGGTGGCAATCGATTACGTGTCACCTCTGCTGCCCACCCATCGGCCTTTTACGTGCTTTCCTCTCAATGTCCTCGCCCTGCTTTGCCACTTCAGCCCCCCAACCCTGCTGCTCCTGCATATCTCCCCCCCCCAGTGGGGTAAGTCCTGCTCCCAGTGCTTTGCAGAGAACCAGCCCCTGATTGGAGTGCTCAGCTCACCAACAGCCTGGCCAGCAGGCTCCTTCCTTCCCCCACTGCCTCTGGCTGGGCCTGTGCCCCAGGAAAACCCAAGTCCCTCCGGCGTGGGGCACTAGCCAGGAGGAGCCAAGCCCTGCGTGTGCCGAAGCCCCACAAAGCGCTGGCGCAGGGCAGCCTCCCCGCCCCCAGCTAAGCTCTGGAGTTGGCAGGGGGAGCGATTTCTGACCTGTTCATGCCCTGAACCTGCAGGCTCCATAGCAGCCCTCTGGGCAAGGGCTTAGCATCCTCTTCACCCATCTCCCCCTGTCATAAATAGATAGCTAAGGGTTAATGTTTCTTTTACCTGTAAAGGGTTAACAAAGGGAACCAAACACCTGACCAGAGGACCAACCAGGAAACCGGATTTTTCAAAGCTCAGGGGAGGGAATTTTTTTGGTTCTTTGTCTTTGTCTGGCTCTCAGCTATGAGAGGGGATCTTTTTCTATCTGTAAGCTTCTCATCTTCAGTTTCCCAGTTGTAAGTACAAAGGTAGCAAAACAATAGGCTTTTATATGTTTTGTTTTGTATTTACATGTGTGTGTGCTGGAATGTTTAAATTGTATCTCTTTTTGAATAAGGCTGTTTATTCATATTTTTTCTTTTAAGCAATTGACTCTGTAAAATTGTCACCTTGATACAGAAGATATTTTTATGTCTTTTTCTTTCTTTTTTATATAAAGCTTTCTTTTTAAAACCTGTTTGAGGTTTTTCTCTGGTTAAGGCTAAGGAACGAAGGGAGGGGGGAAATCTCTTTGTGTTAGCTTGACTAGGTTTGAATGCATAGCCTCAGGGGAAGAAGGAGGGGGGAAGGTAAATTGCCCTCTCTGTTTTGCATTCAGGGAGTTTAAGTACAGTATCGCCCAGGATAACCCAGGGAGGGGGAGCTGGGGATGAGATAAAGAGGAGACAAGGGGAGGAGGTTGTTTTCCCTTTGGTGTGAGACTCAGGGTTTCTGAGTCTTGGGGTCCCCCAGAGAAGGTTTGGGGAGACCAGAGAGGAAGTCAGGCCCTGGAAATTCCTGGCTGGTGGCAGCGAGGTCAGATCCAAGCTGGTAATAAGCTTGGGGGAGTTCATACAAGCACCCAAATTTTGGACGCTAAGGTCCAGATTGGGGAAAGAGGCTTATGATACCCCCACCTGCCCTAGGTCTTGCCCCCCCCAGGGAACATGGGGCTGCTCTATCCCCTAGGCACCCTCCCCTGCTGAGCCGTCTCTCTGGCCAGGTTCACTAGAGCCCCTGCAGTCAGGTTCCCTGGACCCTGGTTCACAACGCAGCCTGAGGGCTTAACCCCTTCCTGCCCGTGCTGTACCCGGAGGCGGCTGGTTTATGTCGGTGGCCAGCAGCAGCCTGGAGGTGTTAGTTGCCTTTCCACTCTGTGCAGGCAGGAAAGGACACGCTGCTTCCAGCCACAGGGGGGAGAGAAAAGATGAGCTCTGTAAAGACACAGGCCAGGTCATCCCTGTCCTCTGCCCCTGCTCCCACGGCTGGAAGCAGCGCCCACCCCTTCCCTCCTGCACAGTGCTGAAAGGCTGCTGCTGGCCACATTCTGGTGTGAACCCTGGCAGAAATCGGGGTGTGTGTGTGTGAGGGGGGGCATGTGACCCTGCGTTATGCCCCACATGTTGCCTCAGGAAGACGCGGCACCAGGTACCAGGAGAGGCAGGTCTGTCCCAGTGGCCAAGCCAGGCGTGGAGAGCTCTGGGCAGGGAGGGTCAGGTTGGTCACCTCCCCTGTGTGAGACAGGTGTATGGGAGTGCGTGTGTGGTGGGGGAGGAAGGGGGTGTGTGTGTCCCTGGGTGATCCCTAAAGCCTTAAAGATTAGAAGGTAAATAAAAAGAATCCAACTACGCAGTATTTCTTTTTAACAGGGGCTCAGTCAACCTGATGTTAATTTGAATGTGTGTACTGCACAGTGCTGATTCATTGCCATTGAACTCGCTTGAATATGAGTAATCTTACCAGGCGTCCCATATGCACCGTAGGGAAATATGGTCACCCGGGCTTGGTCTCAGTTTAATAATGTCCGCCTAGTCCACAAGTTAAGGTTGTTCGGTACCTGCTCTAATTGCGTCTGTCCGGGAACCGTGCCTGGAAGGTGAATCGCCCCAGTGAGACGCTCTAATAGTAATCGCGTCCGACCAGAAACGATGACTCAGTTCTCACTTTAATGTATCCGGCAACTGTGCCTGGACGCTACGTTGGCCCTGTACACGCTCGAACATTGTCTGGAAAATTCCCACGGTGCTTGTTTGGTTCTACAGCAGAGAGGGGCTGGTGGAGACGAGGGGAGGGTGGTGGGGATTGGGGCATTGAGAATGGGGCACCTGGCAGGGATTTGCGGGGGGCGGGGGGTCTGGACCTGGTGTTCCCTGCTCCGGCATGGCAAGCTGGAGCTGTGACAGGAGATGGACGCTGCATTGTGCTACATCTCCCACAATGCACTTCTCTCCCCCCAGCTTTCCATTGCCTGGGCAGCCTCAAAACCGGGTTACTGAACATGTGGCCTGGCCAGGGATTCCCCCTGCCCCACCACAGGCTCTGCGGTGCTTGTAGTGGGGGGTTGGGCTGGATGGGAAGATGGGGGAGGAGACCCAGGGAATTGCCTGGTGGCGGGAGTGAGATGGGAGACAAAGGTGCTACTCCTGTGTTCCCAGAATACTGGACACCCTGTTACTGCTAGGCACAGTGTGGGCCTGACCCCACCGGCATGTAAACAGCCCCCGTGCTGGGGTTGCCAACGTTCTAATCGCACAAAACTGAACACTCTTGCCCTGCCCCTCCCCAAGCCTCACCGCTGACCCTTCTCCAAGGCCACACCCCTTCCACCCCCATTGCTTGCTCTCCCCCACCCTCACGCCCTTGCTCATTTTCACCGGGCTGGGGCAGGGGCTTGGGGTGCAGGAGGGGGGGGGGGTGAGGGCTCCAGCTGGGGGTGCAGGCCCTGGAGTGGGACCAGAAATGAGTTCAGGGTGTGTCAGGGGCTGGTGGTTGGGGTGTGGGGATTGTGGGGTCAAGTCTGGATGCAGGAGGGAGCTCAGGATTGGGGCAGGGGGTTGGGGTGTGTGAGGAGGTGAGTGGTTCAGGCTCTGGGCAGCGCTTACCTCAGGGGGCTTCCTGGAAGCTGTGACATGTCCCTCAGCTCCTAGGCAGAGGCACGGCCAAGTGGCTCTGTGTGCTGCCTCCACCTGCAGCTCCCACTGGTCGCACCTCTGCCTAGCATCTAAGGGACATGTTGCAGCTTCCAGGGAGCCACACGGAACCAGGTAGGGAGCCTGGCAGCCCTGCCAACTGGACATTTAACAGCCCGGTTAGTAGTGCTGACCAGAGCCACCAGGGTCCCTTTTCGAGTGGGTGTTTTGGTCCAAAACCAGACACCTGGTAACCCTACCTATGCCCCAACCTAGAGATGGCTGCACCTCTTTGCCAATCATGGCATCTGTAAACAGCCCCCAATATCCCACCTCAGAGGCAGCCGCATCTCAGCATTGGGTGAGAGATCCCTCTATAAATACACCCGGGGCGGCTGCATCTCAGTGCTGGGCAAGGGATAAACAGCACCTGCGCCTCACCCGAGGCAGCTACAGCTCAGTGCCAGTTGAGGGATCCTTGTTGTAGGGTGGGGAGAGAGAGAGCCGGGAGCAAGACCTAGGCCTGAACCAGAGGTTGTGAATTAAAGTTAAGTCATGTATTAAAATGGACGTTTACACGTTCACTGTCAATAGATCAGAGTTCTCAAACTTATTTGATCGTGCCCCCTTCTTTGTCTGTAGTCCTTGAAAGCCCCTCCCTTGGCTCTTGCCACACAAGTACCTCTACTGCTATGCAGCTCTGCAGGCAGCGTGGCTTCTCGTGCCGCCCCCTCCCCGAATACATTCTGTGCCTCCCTTGGGGGCATGGACCCAGTTTTGAGAACCTTTACAATATATGACCATGGCAAAGGTATTGCTAGCATTGCTAAAACACACCCCTAAAAGCAACAGAATCTGAGTACATGTGAAAACAGACGCCAAAAGATTAGCCCAGGGACATCCTGACCTAACACCAGGTAAGGGGATGTTTTGCCTGAGATACCCGGAGCTTGATACAAGGGGACGTAACAAGCCGATGTCAGAAAACGTGTAAGATGGAACGTAAGTCGTTTGTCTCAGTCTGTAAATGTGGGTGCACCTCACCCATACCCTTTGTGCGGCCCAAGGGACAGCAGAAATTCCTGCTGCTGACTGGCACTCGTGCTAGTGTGCCCATAATCCTGGAGCCAAGGTGCTAGTTCTGTGCCTAGAGGTCAATAAACATGCCCAAGTGCCTTTGGCACCACACCATAGAATCATAGAATCATAGAATCAAAAGGTTGGAAGGGACCTCACGAGGTCATCTAGTCCAACCCCCTGCTAAAGGCAGGACCATTTTCCCTAAATAATCCCAGCCAGGGTGCGGTCTAGCCGGACTTTAAATAGCTCTAAAGATGGAGATTCTACCACCTCCCTAGGTAACCCATTCCAATACTTCACCACTCTCCTAGTCAGAAAGTTTTTTCTAATATCCAGCCTCGACTTCCGCAACTGCAACTTCAAACCATTGCTCCTTGTTCTGTCCTCCGTCACCACTGAGAACAGCCTAGCTCCCTCCTCCTTGGAGCATCCCTTCAAGTAGTTGAAGGTTGCTATCAAATCCCCCCTTAGTCTTCTCTTCTGCAGGCTAAATAAGCCCAGTTCCTTCAGTCTCTCTTCATAAGTCATGTGCTCTAGTCCTCTAATCATTTTTGTTGCCCTCCGCTGGACTCTCTCCAAGTGTTCCACGTCCTTTTTGTAGTGTGGCGCCCAAAACTGGACACAATATTCCAGATGCGGCCTCACCAGTGCCGAATAGAGGGGAATAATCACATCCCTCGATCTGCTGGCAACACTCCTACTAATACAGCCCAGTATGCTATTAGCCTTTTTGGCTACAAGAGCACACTGTAGGCTCATGTTCAACTTTCCATCTACCGTAACCCCAAGATCCTTTTCTTCAGCACTGCTACTTAGCCAAACAGTCCCCAGCCTGTAGCAGTGCATGGGGTTTTTCTGTCCTAAGTGCAGGACTTTGCACTTGTCCTTGTTGAACTTCATGAGGTTTCTTGTGGCCCACTTCTCCAATTTGTCTAAGTCTCCCTGAATCCTATCCCTGCCCTCCAGCGTGTCCACCACTCCCCCCAACTTGGTGTCATCTGCAAATTTACTTAATATGCAAGCTATCCCATCATCAAGATCATTAATGAAGACATTGAATAGAACGGGCCCTAAGACAGACCCCTGGGGCACACCACTTGTTACTGGTTGCCAACTAGAGAGTGTGCCATTGATACCTACCCGCTGAGCCCGTTGATTCAGCCAGTTTTCTATCCACTTCACAGTCCATTCCTCCAACCCATACTTCCTTAGTTTGCTGATGAGAATGCTGTGGGAAACCGTGTCAAAAGCCTTACTAAAGTCAAGGTATACAACATCAACAGCTTTGCCCCCATCCACAAGTCCAGTCATCTCATCGTAGAAAGCAATCAGGTTGGTCAGGCATGATTTACCCTTGGTGAATCCATGCTGACTGCTTCTGATCACCTTGTTTTCCTCTAAGTGTTTCAGGATGGATTCCTTCAGCACCTGCTCCATGATTTTTCCAGGGATTGAGGTGAGACTGATTGGTCTGTAGTTCCCTGGATCTTCCTTTTTCCCTTTCTTAAAGATAGGTACTATATTTGCTTTCTTCCAGTCCTCTGGGACCTCTCCTGTTCGCCATGAATTTTCAAAGATAATGGTCAACGGCTCTGCAATCACATCAGCTAACTCCCTCAGCACCCTCGGATGCAGTTCGTCCGGTCCCATAGACTTGTGCACGTCTAACGTCTTTAAGTAGTCCCTAACCTGACCCTGTATCACAGTGGGTTGCTCGCCTCCTCTCCTCTCTGCGTTCCCCAGTGTAGTAGTCTGGGAGTTGATCCTGCCCGTAAAGACTGAAGTGAAGAAGGAATTGAGTACTTCAGCCTTTTCCATATCTTCCACCACTAGGATACCTGCCTCATTGAGTAAGGGACCTACACCATCCCTAGTCCTCTTCTTGTTGCTTACATACTTGTAAAACCCCTTCCTATTATCCTTCACATCCCTGGTCTTTCTGAGTAGGGTTACCGAGGTCGGCTGATCCCCTACCTGCACAGGGCTGGGACAGCCAACATAGAGAACACACACACCTGACAACACTCAGAATCCCACAGGCTGTCACGACATGAGCAGAGCATTGTGGTGAGGACTCAGCTGGGGGTGTTGCTGAATCACAGACTAACTGAAGCTTTCGCCATTACAAGAGCTGCTCTTTTGGCCATTGTTTCAGGATATTTGGGTTTCTGGGTAATTGCCTCCAGACCAGGCAGGAGCCAATCTCCATGGAGAACAGGGCTCATTCGTGGCTTTACCACAAGGCCTGATCACGGGCAGTGTGTTACGCTGCTTTTAGAGAACCCCTGAAAGTCATTTGTTGTGAGTTCCCTCCAAGGCACAGTGGACTTCCCTCATCGTGCTGCTGCAGCAGTTATGGTAGCCAGCTCACTAGGGGAATAGAGTCAAAGCTCTGCCCCCTCCCCAACCAATCGCACTCACGTGCATGGGGTGGGGCACTAGGACTCCCCCCGAGGCAGCTCTCCTCCCCACACTAGTACCTGTCATGTGTGTAGCCTGCACAAAGAGACACCTTGTTAACAGGTTTTGTGTGTGAGGTGGATGAAGATGGGGTAGGTATGGCTTTGCCGTATGTGCCGTAGATGGTGATATGAATGCCTCATGGAGTGTTAGCAACAACCATAAGGGTGACAGGGAATACTGGACACTTTCCTTTTACTATGCTTGGAGCATGTCGTAAGACAACTTTAACTGCTGATCAACTGAGTTTGTGTTCACATGCACAATCCGCAGGCAACACATGTGGGCAGGCAACACAGACAGTCTTGGTTTTTCTTCCAGAGATGGGCCATGCTGCTCATTTTCAACCTATCCACGGCAAGGAAAAGGAGCGGTTTAATATTAGTGTCCCAGATACTGAATGACAAGGTGACATCTGTGTTTCCAGAGGTGCCCCCAGGAGTGAACACTGACCTCTGTGCAGGAGTTCTGAGAGAACACCGAGGCTCTGACTTATGGCACTTGCCTCTTGTCAGACATGAGTTAGTCAGATATGTGGTATGCCCGCTGCCAAGTCAGCGTCACATACGCGCACTGGAGTAATGGCAAGTACTGACCCCCCCATCTCCCCGCTTCCATCCAATAGCCACCTCACTTTCATTTTCACTGCCTCAGGGAAGAGGAAGTGAGATCAGAGTAGCCTCTACTCCCCTTATTCCCTGACTGAGGAGTTGGATTGATCTCAGCTCATCTGTTTCTCAGGTTGAATCAAGCGGCACTGCTTGGGCTGGGTGCTAGCGGAGACCAACTAGGCCACTTTGTTCAGTAAGCCCAACTCGCTTGGGGGGTGGAGAGGGGGGAAGAGGAGTGAACTTGCCCCATTCCGGAAGGGGCACATTGCACGGGTGCCTAGTAATAAGTTGTGCCCTGCATGACCCAGCCAAGCCCCAAGATACAATACCCATGTTCAGTCCCTGTTCCCCACCTCCACTCACAAACTGCTGCTGCTAAGAGCAGTCTTGTGTTTAAAGATTCCTTCATTCTTGGACCTTCTTGGCTGCTTTTTCAGACCTTTCACCAACAGTTTCCAAATTGGCCACGGACTCTGGCTGACTCTGTCCCTCTCTCGAGGCCCCGTGGGGGCTGGGTTTTTCAGAAGTGCTGAGTGGCCTCCAACTCCAATTAATGGTAATGGGAGAAGCAGGTGCTCAGCATCTTTGAAGAGTCAGGCCCATGGTAGCTTAAGTTAGAGATACACCAAATGGAGGCATTCAAAAACTCAGCCACTCTAGTGCTGAACCATTTGTTTTTTTAAATCCAAAATTTCAATTTTTACGATTTGCATAAAGTGCTGTAGGAAGTTTTGTTTAGTGTTAACTTTATGACAACGCTTCCTAAGAACAGCTTGACTTGTGAGCTTAGATGGACTGTTTGGAATTTCTGTTAGCAAATTACAATGAAGGTGCTACACTTATTCAGAGAAACATGGATACACACTATCTGTAGTTTTATTGTAACAGAGAAAACAGGCTGCATAAAGGCCTAAATGACTAGACAGTGGCAGACGGCTTGCCTAGAAAGGTGAAGATCAGAGCTGGAAGCACACAGCTTAGAACCACAGCACAAAAAAGTCATTCCCTACCCAGATGCACACTGAGAATCAGAGAGAAGCGAAGGCTTTGGGCAAGTGGCTTCAGTAACTCCCATGCAGGAGGATGTGTACATCACCACTGCCATTAAAGTGCAATTGACTTCTGTTTACTTGAGACAGGCTCGACTCCTCCTTTACTCCTGGCTATAGTGGGGGCAGCTTAGGGTAGACTAGGTTATTCTCAGCTCCTGGGGATGGAACAGTGGTAGGAACTACAGAAGTGACAGCTGCCTATCGATCAGCAAAAAGCCCTTTAGGGACTAAAATAGGAAAGATGCCCAGGGACAGTTACAAGAGATGGGGCCACTTAGTCTGGGAGTGAGGGGGAAGAAAAGAACACACACGGGGCTCAGAGGTGGCAGCAGTATCTTGCATTGTCTACCTCATGTATGTTCATGTTCAGGCCTCTGCTTTCAGCAACGGAGAACTCCATGCTGCCAGACACTATGGAAACACTCAGACTCATAGGTCAGAAGGGACCAATATGATCATCTAGTCTGACCTCCTGCACAAGGCAGTCTTGTGTTTGCTTTAAGGCCTGCAGATCTCTTATAACCAATTTCCATTCAAACTGTTCCAGTTAGTTTTTAAAATCAGTGAACTGGAGGGAAAGAGAAGGAAGAGAATTTTAGAACCCCAGCTTGTTGGTTATAAGATGACATATGCTGTGGAAGAAACAACAAAGTGAGGAGGGGCTCAGCCTTAAGAGTTGGCTTCAGCTGACAAACACTGGAAAGCTGGAGCTGATCCATATGGGTTCAGTTGGGTGCAGGAGAGTCTATTCAGGATTAAATATCAAAGTACAGTGGAGTCACATCATAGGCGCATAACTTACACAATTTTAACTATATGCACTCGGCAAAACAAGAAAAATAATTTAAACGCTGCACTTGTAGTGCAGGCAATTACGCCTGCCATTCTACTCAATGAGCATTTGACTATATGCGATTTTTGCCTTGTGCGCTGACTCCAGAACCTAACCCCCGCCTAAGATGCGACTCCCCTGTAGTCCACTTCCACTCTGAAGAGTGCCCGTGGAAGAAAAGACATCATGGGGTCCATGTTTATTGATCAGTTACCAAGAGACAACTCTGAGTTTACAAGGAGAGAGGTGGTTTTTGTTTTTTTTTTCGATGACTGGGATCTTTCCTTCCTGCATGACCAGGAGTGCTGACAGTTCTGTTAAGTATACCCTCCCAACACAACCCCCTTGCTTTCAGGAGGTTACACAGATATAAGTTTCAAACCCACAGCCAGTTAGGTCTGTTGATGCACAACAAGGAATTGAAGCCAGCTCTCTCTCTCTCAGAGATCTGAATGGATAGCAGGAATGTAAGACACCTACCAGCTAAGGCTGTTGTCAAACTAGTAGCCAGGATAGGGGAGTACACACCACAATCAGGTCAGGAGAAAGAAGGGGCCATTTTTCAGAACAGAATCTTAGCATGGGAAGAATCACTCTACTTCTGTGTCAATGGCACTCGGGGAGGCAGAGAATGAAGCAAGCCATGTTTCCAAACAAAATTAAAGTGAGAAATGACATTCCCCGAGAGGCACTGATCTATCTTACACTCCTTAAAAGCGCCACTAGTTTTTCTGAACAGAGACAAGATTCCTGATTAGAAAGAATTGTACAGGCTTTGATATCAGGAGTTCCCTAAAGCTTTTCAGTTTTACTTGTTCAGAAGCAAATTCAGACCCTCTGTGTCCTTTCTACAATTGTTAAAGACAAAATAAACCCCACAAGTGGCATTCAAAGGCTTAGATTGCAACTGTGTAATACATATCCCTCATGCATGTGCTCTCTGAAAAGTGCTCTCTCCTTTCATGCTTCTACTGCCGTAAAGGCGGAACAGGCCTGTGAGAGTGCTACAGATGATGGCAAGGAAGAAGCAATCAAAATATATTGGTGATGCAAGTTTACACAGGCAGAGGGTTAATCATTTGGGATCTCAAGCTGGTTTTCTAGGTCATTTGATCAAAAGCTGTTTTTCAAGCAAGACCTGTATGGCATGTTCACTCCCCCTCCACCTACTAAGCTGGAGTAGCAGCATATGCAGAGGGTATAATAGGCCAGGGAGGCTCAACCTCCCCTAGACCAGCTGCTGCTGTCAGACCCTGGTTGCAGATGGCAAGGTGGAAATTTGTAAATGATTATTATGCATCATGCAGGTTCCTGGGCAGCTGAGATGGTATGTGCTACTCAGCTTCCTGGGTTCCTTAGTAATCTCTCTGGACTCCAAGGAGAGTCGTGATGAACCTGGGAAGCTGAACAACACATACCACCTCCTCAGTAGCCCCACAGCCTGCATGGTGCATATCAAAAGCTCAGGTTCTTCTTCCAGAAGAGAAGAACTTTTGAATGTTCCCACGGGGCGGCTTGGAGTCTGCGGAGGGAGGGGTGGCTGTAGTGGCACAAACTGCACTACATGCGCCAGCCCAGGGCTCCTCCAAGCAGGTTGGGTGGGGGGCTCAGGGCTCCAGCCACGGAGGGGGAAGTGAATGGGGGCTCCACCTGCCACCCATGAGGAGCAGACCCCAAAACCGTCATTTACCTACAGCGTTTTCAGTGGCCCTCCTCGAATGACATGAGTAAAACAAGCGGCCATGTGGCACAACTAGACTGTAGAGCTGTGCTGGTCCCACAGCTCCAGCTGTTGCTCTACCCCCACCAGTGTATAAGGACAGGTTTCCCTGTTGACATGAATGCAGTGACACGTTACTTGATCTCCTTCGAGGTCTTGATCCTGTTCCAGCTCATTTAAAAACAGTAACTGAACTATGTTATGAAGCCTTCTCCCCTCCCAAGTAAGGGATGGACACAGAGACGCCTCTCAGCGCCCAGTCCTCTTGGGCAGAGTTCTATCATTCTACATGCACTAATTCTGCCAAGACATTTAAAGCCTGATGGGTACCGGTGTAGGGGAGAGGGTGCATAATGCGAGAAGCTACTTCTGAAGAGAGGAGCAGGAAGCAGTGACATCTCTGTCAGAAAGGGCAGGTGGCTCTGGATACAATGCGTTGATGGCGCTAGCTGCGGCCTTGCACACGAACTACATTAAATGACAGAATCAAGTGCTGTGGTTGAAAGAAAATATTGTGTGTTCCCCAATCCCCCCAAATGCACTTCCCCTTCCTCTTGATTCAGAAAGTCCAAAGACCGTTGATAGGTAGGCCGTCTGCTCCACTGTGTTTACTTGCTGACTTGGTGTATTGCACGAGCTAGGTAACCCACGTTACCAGATGTGACCCCTGCCACGGAGATCCGGCCATCTTTTGTCATGTATATGGAGAATTCTTTGGTTAGTCGCTCCACCTGAGGGGAAAACAAAACAAAGTACTTAGTTCCAGGGGGTCCAAATGTCACAGGACTGAAGGGCTGCTCTGGCAGTTTGCCAGGGCCTTAAGTCACAACCAGTTTGCCTAAAACGAACGTGTAGCCCACGGGAGACTGAATCCCAGCATGCAGTGCTCCATCCTGATTCCAGCAGTAGATAGGTAGAGACTCAGCACTGCATGCTGGGAATTGTAGTTTGAGAGAAGGTGGCTTCCCCAGGTCACAGCACAGATCTCTGAGCTGCACTCGGCCTGCAGACTGCTCTTTGGCCAGCCCTGAAGTCCACTCACTAGCACTGTGGCACATAAAAGCACTAAAATCCTCAGCCAAAAGTCACATGACTTCAGCTGCACTTTAATGCCATCTTTTAAAGAGCAACACAATTGTTCCATTTTACAGCTGAAAGCAGGGCTTTGGAGCTGTGCTCCGGCTCCGCTCCAGCTCCAGGCAAAAACCTGCAGCACCATTGCTCTGGAGCTGCTCCGCGCTTCAGCTCTGGGCTCTGCTCCAAAGCCCTGGTGAGAGAGCTAGTTTAGCTTTTAAATCATTACAACTGAAGGGTGTTGTGTGAGCACGAAAACATTTGGACAGGAGAATAGAGACTTTGGGGAAGAACAGGGAAGAAGGACAATCTCTTTTCATAAGGATCTCTCATGTCAGTAAGATATTTTAGCCCATCCAAGGCTTCCAAAGAAAATGGCAAAGATTCTTAAAAATGAACATTGAATATCAAGAGACAGCAAGGAGTCAGAGATGTTAATGGGCTAACAGTGCCTGAAAAGTTAACGTCTCCTGACTGATCTGCCAGTCTAAGGGCACGTCTACCCTTAAAATGCTGCACTGGTGCAGCTGTGCCGCTGTAGCGCTTTAAGGACAACACTCTGCGCTGATGGGAGATGCTCTGTCAGCGTAGTTAATCCACCTCCGAGACGCAGAGGGAGAAGCTGTCTGAACAGGGGGGTTAGGCTGGTATAACTAGAGCCCTGAGCAGATACAAAATTTGTACCTGCACCTGATCTGCAACCATGGTCTGCAGATACCTAGAGTTGCAGGGCTTTAGGAGTAATGACGTTGCTCACACGTGGATTTTTCACACCCTGTAGTGCAGACCAGACCCAAGTCCAAGATACTCGCTCACACATCCTTTGCCCCTCATCAGCAGGACTGAGAGCGTTTTCCAAACTTCTAACAGGAAGCTGAACCCAGGATCTGGCAGGCAGCTCAACTGAAAACTGTTTGTAAACTATTTAAGTTATCATCCGGACCACGGGCATGCACAGATAGATGTGCTCGCCTACTCCGTGGGCACCTTTACATCTACATGTTTATATTCCAGCAGTGACTTAGTGTCATTTTCATTTTTAATCATTGTAGTTCAGTGGTTCTCAAACTTTTGCACTGTGACCCCCTTCACACAGCAAGCCTCTGAGTGCAACCCTCCTTACAAATTAAACTTTTAAAATATATTTAATAGCATTATAAATGTGGATACAAAATGAGGTTTGGGGTGGAGGCTGACAGCTCGTGACCCGTAAGAGGTCCCAACCCTCAGTTTGAGAACCCCGCTGTAGCTGGTTTTCAGATAGTCGCATTTGACAACAGAGTCCTGTTCTGAAGAGGCAAGAGGGAGTTTACAGAGCTTAGGGATGGCCTCTGCTTACTAGGCCCTGTCACAGCACAGTGTGGTTGGACTGGATGACTTTGAGGTCGTTTCCAGCCAGACATTTCTAGGATTCTATGGTTTTGCCTCAGACCTCTGCATCTCATGTGAAATCTCGTTACTGGAACAGGTGGCTCATTGTGATACCTTTACGATAGTAGGCTAGTCTGAAGGGATAGACGATAGTTGCAAAAAGGGGGTATCCTAAGACTGATGTTGAGTGCATACAAGATTCTCTAGGTCTGCACAGAGAGGAGGAAGCTTTTTTGTAAAAGAATGAAGTTCCTCAGCTCCACCAGTGTCTTAACTGGCTTCATATTCGTGACTTCCTATTTGGAAATATAGCCACGAGTGACATGGGCTTAAACTGCAGCAAGGGTGGTTTTGGTTAGACATTAGGAAAAACTTTCTGTTAGGGTGGTTAAGCACTGGAATATATTGCCCAGGGAGGTTGTGAAATCTCCATCATTGGAGATTTTTAAGAACAGGTTAGACAAACACCTGTCAGGGATGGTCTAGATAAAACTCGGTCCTTCCTTGAGTGCAGTGGACTGGAATAGATGACCTCTCAAGGTCCCTTCCAATTCTGTGTTCTCCCTAGTGCAGCCAGTAGCAACCCAGAAGGGAACATCTTCTTTTTCAATGAGAGAACAAGCTGCTCCTTCAAGGCAATGCACTGAGCAGACAAGCATGGAGTCAGCAGGAGTCACACACACAAAGCAACCCAACAGGACTGGAATTTCTCCTGTGAACTGCCTTAGGAAAACCTGCTTAAGTCCCACTGGGATTCCCCCAAGGAGGCTACATGAAAATCAGGTACATCTAATCAGTTTAATTTAACACTGACCTCAGGCATATTTAGAAAGAAAAAGCCAATGCTAAAGTGGGAGATTTTGTCATCAGCTCCTCACCTTCCCAAGAATAACATGTGTTCCATGATCCCAGCCTGATGGACGCTGCCGTGGATATCCTGTTCCCCCCAGCACAGGGGAATGGTTTTTCTAGCAGATTGGGGAGAATTTCACTCACCTGTTCAGGTTTCAGCCCCGTGTAACAGAACATGCCGATCTGGTCGGTGATGTGTTGCCAGTTGTGGGAGGAGCCTTCTTTCTTGAGGTTGGCCACCAGCTGGTTGCGCATGTCAATGATCCGGTCAGCCATCCCCTTCACCTCTTCCAGCCTGCAGGAGCGGCAACAGAAAGGAGATGCCTAGGACATCAGATTCAGACAATGGTGAGGCAGGACAATAGAGACTAGCACGCAGTCGACTACCCAAAGGAAACACCTCTAAAGCTTTCCTCTTCACAATTCACACTGGGCACCCACTTGCAATGCCAGAGTGAAGTTAAGCACTGCTGCTTTCAACTGGTCGCACACACAGTCAGTTGAGAGTGCTACAGGCAAAAGATCACTCTGGTGGCTTCAGTTAAAGAGGCAGAGCAAGCCTAGTGTTTTAGTTCAGTGTGAGAAGTTGAGTCCACACTGCTTTAGGAGCTGCCTCTCTCTCCTGTGATCCAAAGAGGGGGGTTCTTTACTAACCTAGTGGGTGCAATATGGACTCCAGTTCAGAGGGGACCAGGGTGAGATCACCATACTCACAGGATTCCCCATTGCAGAGGGTTGATTGTTAAGCACACTCAAGCCATGTACTTTAAATCATCAAGGGGTTCATCATGAACAGAAATATTTCTGATGCCATTGTGACATTATGAGTATAATATAATATCTCATTGAAAGGTGACAGGCCAGAAAGAGTTAAATAACTCACCTCACTCACTGACCTGACCCATGGGTGATCCTTAAGAACTGGTTAGCAAGATATGTAAATGAACGGAGCTTTGAAATGTAAGTCTGCATTGTTAGAGGTAGAAGGGGAGGTGTTTGCTCAGGTCTTGTGATGTAAGCAAACAAGTCTTGTCTATTGCTGTAAAAGCAGCAGAGAATCCTGTGGCACCTTATAGACTAACAGATGTTTCAAAGATCAAAAAAGGAATATTAACATTTATGATGATACTTGAGTAAAATGGTATTATTGTCTATGTGTCTCTTTGAAGGTTGAGGTAACCTGTATCTGAACTGTTTAATGGATAAATTACTCTGAGCTAATTGCCAGGATGTTTGGGAGAAGGAGTTAAGCCTATTGTTTTCTCAGACCCAAAGGCTGCTGGAAATGTATAAGAAGCCTGGGACACGATCCAGCTTCATCTCAGATCTGCTTTGGGTTTCAAGAGGGGGAAACCTTAAGCCACAAGGATTGAGATCCCCAGTCATTGACTGGAGACACCCTGAATATGATAACCTATGGACTATTTCTAAAAGGACTTTTGGCTACTACAAGCTCACCTCTACTATGTATCTGAACCTTAAGAATTGACTTCAAGTCTATAAGTATATTGATCTTTTAACCAACACTCTCTTTTCTAATAAATTTTAGCTTAGTTAATAAGAATTGGCAGTAGCGTGTATTGTGGGTAAGATCTAAGTTATAATTGAACTTGGGTATGTGGCTGATCCTTTGGGATTGGAAGAACCTTTTCTTTTATATGATGAAGTAAGATTTTCAGGAATTATCATCATATCTGACAGGGGTGTCTGGATGGAGGCCTGAGGCAGGGCACTTTAACAGAACTGCGTGGTTTAAAGTTTTAAGTAACCAGTGAGGTACTACAGAAGCTGTTTTGTGCTGGCTTGGTAAATCTAAGTAGTGGAATAACCACCAGCATTTGGTGTTTGTCTGCCCTGTTTTGTTTGCAGTTCACCCTGATTGAGTGACCTCAGCTGGCTCCCATGGGCAGCACCCTCACAGCCATCCAGAACAATGTTCAATTCTATAGACATTACTGTGTGCGTGCATGTGTTCGAGTTATCCAAATACCATTTATATGAGAATCCTAAATATCCAAATCAACAGTGTCATCTCCATGCAGCCCCATGCCAATTAATCACCTGCTGATTAACAAACATTAAGGCTGCAGGCACCGCGTGATTTGGAAGGATTTCCAGATAAACGGAAGCGTGGGTATGGTTGGTTGGTGAATTACCTCCCCTGATGCTGTTGTGCCGGGAAGCAGTGATGCTGGCTTCCAAGGGTGGAGAAGAGAAAGAGGGAAGGAAAGCAGAAAGGGAGCGGGCACAGCTACAGGGGTCTGGAACTGCCTTGGTGTGCTCCAGCGCTTCCTGGCTATGACAGCCTTAGGGTAGGTCGCCAGCTGTACCCCTCGCTATTCGTACTGCACTTGTGGAGCCTGGGGATGTTAGTGCTGGAGCAACACCAAGGAGGCTCCAGTCTCCTGCAGCTGCTCTCCATCTCCTTCCTTCCCCTTCTCTCTCCTCTACCCCCAGGGACCACCATCACTGCTCCCTGGTACTCAGAGTCATACCTCACAATACCACTTAACTCAACATTCTGGGTCTCCCCCAGGCAATTCAGATAAATGCAATTCTACTGTATTCGGAGGGTGACACCCACTACTCCCCAAAACCAACCCATCCAGGATATGGCTCTGCTGGGGCTCGGATCTGTGCATGTCTGTTCCAGACATAAGCACCATGCTAAAGATGCGTCTGCCAAAAGGAGGCAACTATCAGAGCTCCCAGTGGGGTGAGGGCTAGAGGACACAGCCTACCCCTTTTGTTCTGCCAAGTCAGCTGCCTGCAGGGACCCTGAACTCTAGCAACAGATCGATAGGACTAGCAAAGCGGTGCATGGGTACATCAGAACATGGGATCAGGTTACTGTCCTCAGAGGGGAGCAGAGCTTAAAACAAACACCGTATCATTTCCCCATGGAAGATGTATTAAGAAGTCCTGCAATGCATTAGTGAGACCCTTTAGTGCCCCAGCATTGAGCTGCAAGGCACAGACCGTAGCCTTCAGTCTGGGAAACCCGAACAATTCCATTTACAGCTGAATTCTGTCCAGTTAAAATGACAGTGAGGGAAAACTGCGCATTCCAATCTGAATTTCCACCAGATGATGCCGTGCAAGCTGGTATGTGGTCACCCAAGAGGAACATGAAGATCTGATCAGGCCACCTGTTCAAACAGCCCTGCTAGGTTCTACATTTGGAGCAGGAGGAGGTCAGCGTAGTCAGAGGAAGGGGAGTATGCTGGATTTAAAGGGACTCCCCTCCTGGAAGAGCTGGACTATACACTGACCTCTTCCCTGCAGCTCTAGGTAAAGAGGTGTAAGGAGCTTTTCTGTCTCTTGCTCGCTAGCAGCTTGGTGCCAGAGCTCCATGGCACTGTTACTGCAACAGAGGAGCCCCATGCAGGGAAGCACCTTGAGCAGAGTATTTGCCTAGGAGTCCTGAGGGGCAGTGTTCAGCCAGAGTGACATTTCTCTTGGATGACAGTCACTGAGCAGGCATGGTGGGGAGACTGCGCCCTGTTTAGAAGCTTCCCTCAAGGGTAAGCCTCTTGAATTTCCCCCTCCTTTGGCTGGGGACGCCCCATTGGGGCTGACGGGATGGGTCACCTTGAGGTACCTGCCACTGAGCTTTCACTCCTTTGTGCTCTCTAGCTACAATGGAGAAGCTTGTTTAGCCTGACTTGTTCAGGCTTTTGTCCTGCACCGTTCCTATGCAGCACTTTGCTTCTAGTCTGCTCATGATGGGAAACAGGCTTCTGAAGGCGAGTCGCCTTACCATTCCTTCCGCAGGTCAGGACTCGTCAGGATGATGGTGGCAATACGAGCCCCATTGATAGGTGGGTTTGAATACATGGGGCGGATCAGGATCTTCAGCTGGGATTCCACTCTCTTGGCCTCATCCACATCCTTGCAGATCACTGAGAAGGCACCCACACGCTCCCCTGAAACACAATCCAAGTCCGATCATACCTGTCCTACCACAACAGACAATGTATGTTGTAGGCCTCCAGCATTTGGATTAGACCTGCCCTGGGACACCACAGCAGTCCCCGGTTGCAGAGGAGACAGCACAGGTAGAGTAGCATGAGCTTCCCCAGTACCCAGATCTGACCAGATCTCCTTTCTGTGCCAAAGGGGAGTGCCTCTAGGAAGTGAAAGGACATGGATCTGGTGGGCATTCACTAGAAGGTAGGGATTTCTGGTCACTAATGGTGCAGGTGGCTTTAACATCGGCAACCTGGAAGTCAGAGGTGCCATATCTCACATTAACCCTCTGAGCCATCTTCCTTTCCCACTGCTTACCATAAAGGCCCATATTCTTGGCATAGGACTGAGACAGAACAACATTAATGCCTTGCTCAATAAAGTGACGCACAGCCCAAGAGTCCCGGTTTATGTCCCCGCTGGCAAAGCCCTGGTACGCCATGTCAAAGAATGCGAAGAGATTCCTTTTCTGCAATGAAAAACAAAGATTCAATCACTCACCCTTCTAATGGCTGAATGTCCAGGGTCACATATGAGCCGCAGAAATTAGGTCAATAGTGTTACTAGAGATTCATGCAGGGCCTCCCGGATGTGTTACTGCACCAGCAGTGGGCCATTTCTACAACCACCAGGGCTCCTGGCTACTAAAAGACAGCATGAAGTGGCACGCATAGTTACATACTATGTAGCACATACCAGTGCATTTCATTTGTATTCCAGGTGTGTACAAGCTAATCTTTGAACTAAATACTTTGAGAACTGTATGTCTGAAGGGAAGATTCATCAAGCTAACCCCAGATGATGTGACAGCTAGTCAGGTTGGCTGGCATCCTCCTGTCCCCTATAACTTCCTCTATCCAATGGCTAAGATTGCACAAACATTTAGCTGGGTTCAGTTTTTTTAGTCTTCTGTCCCCTTCCACGACAAACATATTAATGCCCATTGAAGAACCACTGCTCTAGCCAGACACTGACCAGCCCTCACTCCTACCAACTCTAGCTGCACTTTTCCTTCCCACAGGGAATATAGTCAAATATCTGCAGTATTCCTTATTTCCATCCATCACTGGGTTGAGAAGGAAGTTAGTTTTAGCATAACAACGCTGGAGCGCCTACAATGTTCCAGGTTCAAGAATTCAAATGAGTTTCAGCAGAATAATTATCAGGGCCTTAGATAATGGAGATTTCCATAGAACGCTAAGTGTTTGACCTTTGAGTTTGTGCTATGAATTCTGCTTCGGCACCAGTCCAATACACTTGGACTCCCCATTACTTTAGACAGGTAAGGTTGCCATCCAAATTGACAAGGGACAAATGGGCCAGTGCTCAAGATAGACCAAAGTCTAGGAACATGGCACCATTTCATCAGTAGTATCAACACAGATATGACATATACACCAGCCCACCCCATACCTCACCTTCACCACAGCAGCCAGCTCCTTCCATTGCTCTGGTCGGGGGTCCACACCAGTGGGGTTGTGAGCACAGGCGTGGAAGAGAATGACACTCTGCTCGGGAATTTTCTAAAGATGATGTTACAGAGAGTGACATGAGACAAGCGTCGTTTAAAGCAATGTTTCTTCTTCAGTTGCCTATAACTAAGCCACGGGGCAAGCAATAAGTTAGAAGGCACAGCAATATCAGAAATGAGGAGTAAGAGGCGAGCAGCAGTAAATCAGTTTGTGCTCAAGAGTGTGATGAGTTTTGTAGCATCTTTAGAGAAGTGGTTCTCAATCAGGGGTATGCATACCCCTGTGAGTACGCAGAGTCTTCCGGGGAATACATCAACTCATCAGATATTTATCTTGTGTTACAGCAGGCTATAGAAAAAGCACTAATTAAGTCAGCACAAACTAAAAAAAAGTTTCATATTTTATACTAAAATTTCATACTAAAATTTTTTCTGCTCTGTATACTATACACTGAAATGTAAGTACAATATTTATATTCCAATTGATATTATATGGCAAAAGTGAGAAAGTCGGCAATTTTTTCACACTAATAGTGTACTGTGACACTTGTATTTTTGTCTGATTGTGTAAGCAAGCAGTGTTTAACTGAAGTGAAACTTGGTACACAAGACAAAGCAGACTCCTGAAAGAAGTACAGTAGCCTAGAAAGGTTAAGAACTGTTGCTTTAGAAGTTGCAATTTCTAGTAGTCATTGGAACCACGGGATGAGGGAGCTGCTCAGTGGTCTGAGATTCAGGCTCAGCCTAGAAGTTAAGTAAGTAGGGTCATGAGACTACAAACGCTACCTTCCCCCTCTGCTCCCATCCCAACAGTCAACTCACAGAAATGTCATCCAAGGCTCCAGCAAAGTCAAAGCCGCAGGTCTTGGGATCATAGTAGCGATAGGCATGGAGCTGCATGCCAGCATCCCTGAAAATGGGGGTGTGGTTGCCCCAGGATGGTTTGGGCAGGTACACGTCACGGCTGTACTTGAAGAATCGTTGCTACGGCAGACAGAGAGAGCAAGTTCAGCTGGTGTATTCCATTGCTGCCAATGAGAAAAATCAGTCTCCCAGCAGTAAGGAGTTAATGAATGCATGAGCTTCAGCCACAGATGTCCCCTCTCCTCCCATCACCATTTACCAGGGACTTACCAAGAAACTGGCTCCAACTCTTAGAGACCCAGTCCCGGAAATTGTCTGCACAGTGACATACTATAAGGAAAAGGGATGTAAATGCGTAAGATGCCAACCTACCACACAAAATATGGACCATGTTAGAGTGCACTAACATCTTTTTAGTGTGCATGAGCAACACAGGAAAACACTGATGTTACAGATCTATTCTTAACTCATCAACACCTAAATCCCATATAAGACAGCAAGCTAATTCCCCAGGATTGAGAAGTTAAAACAATGTCTCATGGATCTTTTACTCTATTTCAAATGGTAACTTACAATACAACCTGAGATTAAAAGTTAGCTAAACAGCAAGACATGGCTCTACATTAGTTGAAATACTGTCTCATCATAGGACTGGGAGCCAGGAATTGCTGAGCTCCACCTCCAGTTCTAACACTGGCTTCTTTGTGCCCGTGGACAAGGTTATCTCCCCTCCTAAATGAGTTTTTCAGAAGTGCTCAGAGTTGCCTTCAATGGCAGCAGTTAGGCCAATGCCATGCTAGCCCGGAACACTGGGTTCTATTCCAGCTGGATGACCATGGGCAAGTCACAAAGGCTTTGTCGTCTCAGTTCCCTCCTCTAAAACAAGAACAATGATATTGAGCTCCTTTGTAAAGCACTTTGAGACGTACTGAGGCAAAGCACTACAAGAGCCTGAGGTATTATCTGTTGCCCTTTAAACACTCTGGACGTGATTATGGAATTCTTTTGCTGACAGGTACAAAGCTTACGGGTAGAACAGCCCTACTTGTACAGTGTTTTAGTTCAGACTTCCACCTAGCTCTTTACCCGGCCACTCTTGATAACCTCATTGGTGTCACCCAGTGCCAGCTCAGCTGATGCCTTATTGAACTCCGCCAGCCCTGCAATGGGTAAGTACTCCTTGTCCATCTTCTTAGCAGCGATCTGGGCCTCCGCCTAAGAAAGGAACACACGTTCAGTTGCTGCAAACGTTCTACAGGCTCCCCAAGGCTCTGCCAGAGGTAATATATATATTAATGTTCCCTTCGCTTAGCACTCATTATGATGGTAAGGTACCATCCAAGAAGATAAATTGTCCATCAACAAGTTTAGACTTGAAATTAGGTCAAGGTTTCTAACCATCAGAGCACTGAAGTTCTGGAATAGCCTCCCAAGAGCAGCAATGGGGCCAAAAACCTGTCTTCAAGACTGAGCTCTGCAAGTTTATGGAGGGGATGGTATGATGAGACTGCCTACAACGGCAGGTAGCCAATCTGTGACTGCTAGCAGCCAATATCTCCAATGACCAGTGATGGGACACTATGATGGAGAAAGCTCAGTGTTGGAACAGAGAATTCTCTCTCAAATGTCTGCCTAGTGGGTCTTGCCCACATGTTCAGGGTCTAACTGATGGCCATATTTGGGGTCAGGAAGGAATTTTCCCTCAGGTCACATTGACAGAGACACTGGAGGTTTTCACCTTCCTCTGCAATCTGGGGCACGGGCCACTTGCAAGTTTAAACTACTGTAAATGGCAGAGTCTGTAACTTGAAATCTTTAAACCATGATTTGATGATCTCAGTAACTCAGCCAGAGATGAGAGGTCTATTTCAGGAGTGGATGGGTGAGATTTTGTGGCCTGCAACGTGCAGGAGATCAGACTAGATCATCATGATGGTGCATTCTGAGCTTAAAGTCTATGAACTCCAGCTCAGTGGAGTTATTTCCCAGAGAGGAGGGCTCCATTCAAAGTCAAAGCCATCTATGGCAACCTGTCAGCAGAAATATTTATTGATATTGCTTTAAAAGCAAAGTTTACAGATAGGCTGACACAAGCATTGAGTCTCTTAACCCAGCGTTGCTGCTTGTGAGCAACTGGTGGCCCAGTGAGTACTACTGGGCCAGGTAGCCAGAAACTAGAGGAAACAGTCCCTTCCAGGCTCGTTAACACCAGAGAATCCTCCGCTTAACCAGAAAACATTCTGTAGAAGGTGAAAGCTACCATTTATAGGAGAGAAATGTCTGGGTCTGGAAATATACCCCAAGCTAGACCAGTGCCCAGGGCCAAGCGATTTGTGCTGGCTCAGATATAGACCTTAGCTGCACTGGCAAAGTTACCGAAACGTTCAAGACACTTTTCAAACCAGCTGGAGCTGCAGCATAGACAAGCCTCTGACAAATGATGTTGTTCAATCTGCTTTTAAGTAGTTTAACTAAACAAGTTATAAAAATGGTTCTGGTTGTCTCAGCCTTGTCTGCACTGAGGCTCCAACTAGTTTTAAAATTGGTTTAGTTAAACTGGTTTAGATGCGAGAGTGGATCCCCAGCACAGGCAAGGCCTCAGAAGTTCAGTTACAAACCTGAATGTTCACATGCTACACAGGTCAGATAGTAGCAGCAAGAACAATGGATTTCAACCACAGTCTCCTTAGCACATTCCTCCAGAGCCTATTAACAGGAGGAATGAGGAGCAGCATTTGGGAGGGGAACATACCAGTAGACCCAGAACAGAGGGTCAATCATGGCCAAGGCTCAGATGCCCAGAGAAAATTTCCCTGAGAGAGGCTGATTTCAATAAGTTTGACAATACAGACCTGTGTCCAATTTCCCTGTCCAGAATTTCAGACTGGATTAGAGAGAAGGCAGTAACACTCAGTGGAATTTCTGAGACTGCCCCTTATTAGATTAGTGTCAGCTCTTTCTCACTGACATGCTGTGGTTTAGGGAAGTGCTCTTTGCATTAGTCTTGTTTATTAAAAAAAAAATCTTAAAAGTTTAAGAGCTCCACGCAGCATGATCCCCAAGGGGGAGCACGGAGCCCAAGCTGACATGGGAGTCACAGGCAAGATTTGTTATTTACTTCAACGGGAGCAGGATTTGGTCCTAGAGAAGTATTTTAGTTCTTCCTTCAGATGTCAGTCAACTTGATCCAACAGAGTCGTCTTCCAGACCACCCTCGTGCTGGCAATAGGAACTCACACTAACCCCATCCACCATGTGTTTGATTAGAAGCAAAGTCTTTCCTATGGATCAATCACTGAGACCCTCTTTACCCCATAGACTCCTAGCAATAGTACTTCATATCACACAATACTTGGATTTTACCCCCATAGCAGCTGGTGCTA
Organism: Chelonoidis abingdonii; assembly: GCF_003597395.2. Taxonomy (NCBI): domain Eukaryota; kingdom Metazoa; phylum Chordata; order Testudines; family Testudinidae; genus Chelonoidis; species Chelonoidis abingdonii. The sequence continues at coordinate 46,890 of NW_027424266.1, read as the reverse complement.
GGCTTACTTTGCGGATGCTGTTCAGGACATATGGCTTCCCGTTATCGTCCCGGTATGCCCCAACACCCAGGTTCATCTTCTTAGCGTTGGTGTCTCGTTTATAGGCTTCAGTCACCCCCAAAATAGGATCAGGGGGTCCCATCTCCACATGAGACCACCAGGAGCTGCACAAGGAATATAAGTGGGAGGATTAGGGTTATGAACAGAAGGAAATGGCCCACGACCTAATCCTGTTTGTTATATCCTGGCCTATGGGCTCAACAGGATCTCTCTGGCACTGGTATCCAACGGCTCCAACTGAAGTACTGTATCTACAGAACCAATAAGCCATAGCTTCCCTCTCTCTCCACAGACTAACCCTATTCCCACTGCAGCATGTTTATAAGGGAGAGTGAGCACGCTAGCTTCTCAGTTAAGCCAATATCAAATAACTGGGATAGCCCTCATCACCAACCCTGCTGTGTGCCTTATCGTAAAAGGTTCTCTCCTCACTCGGTGGCAGAAGGGTATTATCGTGACAGCACAGTGCCAGTCCCACTCCCACTCCCACACTTGGAAGAAATCAAAGTGAGATTTTTAAAGGGGACTGCAGAAGCAGTCAAAAAAAAGTGACCAGAATGTTGGGAATCATTGAGAGAGATAGATAATAGGACAGAAAATATATTGCTTCTATATAAATCCATGGTACACCCACATCTTGAATACCGCATGCCGATATGGTCACTTCATCTCAAAAAAGGATATATTGGAATTGGAAAAGTTCAACAAAAGGGCAACAAAAATGATTAAGGGTATGGAATGGCTTGTATGAGGAGAGGTTAATAAGACTGGGACTTTTCAGCTTGACATAAGAACTGCCATACTGGGTCAGACCAAAGATCCATCTAAGCCCAGTATCTTGTCTACCGACAGTGGCCAATACCAGGTTCACTCCCTCTGGGGCACCTAACAGGCAATGATTAAGTGATCTCTCTCCTGCCATCCATCTCCATCCTCTGACAAACACAGGCTAGGGACACCATTCCTTACCCATCCTGGCTAATAGCCATTAATGGACTTAACCTCCATGAATGTATCCAGTTCTCTTTTAAACGCTGTTATAGTCCAGCCTTCACAACCTCCTCAGGTAAGGAGTTCCACAAGTTGACTGTGCGCTGCGTGAAGAACTTCCATGTGTTTGTTTTAATCCTGCTGCCTGTTAATTTCATGTGGTGGCCCCTAGTTCTTGTATTATAGGAATAAGTAAATAACTTTTCCTTATCCACTTTCTCCACATCACTCATGATTTTATATACCTCTATCATAAACGCCCACGAGCGCTTAATCTCTGTGGATATCATGGCGACGGCTCAATCAGATCTCTCGCCATCTGGCACTGGACCAATCGCCCAACTGAAAGACTGTTGGTCACCGTACAAACCAATAAGCCAAGCTCCTCCTCCCAACCAGACGTGATGCGAACCGATCCGAGCGCAGCATGTGAAACAGGGATAGAAGTGAGTCGAGCGCGAGCGCGTTTCTCATAAGCCAGAAGATAAAGAAACTGGGAATAGCCCTCATCAGAACGCTGCGGTGCCTAGCGAAAAGGGTTCCGCCGCACGTCGGGGCAGCATAGGTAAGGACGTGTATCAGCACAGGCCAAGTCCCACCCCGAGCCCTACACTGGAATAATGCTAAATAATCGCGCGAAGGACCGGCAGAAGCAGTGTCAAAGCAGAAAAGACGCACCGGAAGCTGAATGCATTGATCAGAGATAGAGGAACGTGGGTTATGGGAACAGGAAAATATATTGCTTCTATAGTAAATCCAGAGTACAGGGGGCCTCCCACACTTTGAGACTTGCATGCTAATTTGTCAAGGCTTCACCCAAAAAAGGATAGAGAAGGAAAATGTCAAAAAAGGCAACAAAAATATTATAGGTATGGAATGGTTTGAGGAGGACGGAGCAATAATCACGGCGTGACTTCAGCGACATAAGAACTGCAAGTTCGCTGGCGCAGACCAAAGATCCATCTAAGCCCATTGTCGTATCTGCGATGTCCGACAGGGCCAATGACCTAAGTGCACGGGGTTGGGTGCGCTGGGGCACCTAACCGGCAAGGTAAAAGATCTCTCCTGCCATCCATGCTCCATCCTGGAGCGAGAACCACACAGGGACGATCCATTGCCGACCTATGCCTGCTAAAACCATTTAACGGTGGAGACTTAGACGAACTGCCATATTATCGTGGTGGTCAGTTCCACTTAAACGCTGTTGCTATACGAGATCGGCCATGGCGCACAACCTCGCAGGGGAGCCACAAATGACTGTGGGCGCAGGGCGTAAGAACTGTCCAATTTGTGTCGTCTTAATCCTGCGCCGCGTTTAATCCTCATCGTGGTCGCGCCCTAGCCGTTGTATAGAGAATAAATAAGTCCTAGCGGCCACGGTCGCGCACAGCACGCATGATATATACCTCATCATACCCCTAGTGGTCCTTTCCAAGCGAGAGAGAGCCTCTAATCCCCCATGACCCGTCCAAACGCCACGTATCATTTTAGGCCCTTCTCTGACCTTTAGGCCAGTCGAGAGTTCTTTGAGGGGTGAGGAACGACATCTAGAGTGCTAGGCGGGAGGGTGGGCGATATCGATTAATAGAGCGACAAATAATATATTCACTCTATTTCTGTCTCTATCCTTTTTAGAGCTGAGTGTGGCCGCCGAAACAGCTGCCCGTTTCGCTTGGACTGCCTTCACACTGCGTGGAATCTCAGAGACTACCACAAGACGCCGAAGGTCTGTCTGATGAGTGGTGTGAGCTATAGAGGAGCACGCCCATCATAGTTTATGGATAGGGGGGGAATTTTCCATGCATACTTACATTTATCCACGGTAGATTCATGTGCCATCCTGTGCCAACGGACGTAGGTGGTCTGAATCTTTGGAAGTCGTCAAGTCTGCGGTGGTCTAACTAGTCGTACGCAGTTTAGTAAGCACTGCAAACTGCACCTCGCGCTATCCCGTTCTCAGATCATGCAGAAAATTGAAGAGGAGCCAAGACGGAGTTTGGAACACACTAGTTACCACCCCCACTTGAGAATGGACCATAATCCACGCGTGGTCCGCGTTAAACCAGTTCTCAGTCCACAAAGGACCTTCCCTTTTATCCCATAGTGAAGGAGCATAAGAGCCGCTTGATGAGGACTTGTACAATGCCTTGCGGGTAAATCTAGTATACTGCCCCGGACCGCCATCTATCACACTTGTTTGACGCACCCGTCAAGATACGCATAGATAGTAAACCACCATTCGCCTTCACCAGAAACCACGCACTGTGCTCAACAGTTTTATGTTTGTGAGCCTACAGAGTTGATCAACAGTGTTTCGACGTAAGTTGTGCCCAGAACCCTAACAAGAGTACGGTACGTCCAAGGCAGTGATGCGAGCCGGCAGAGCCCGTGAAATTATTACGCGGACTATTAAGCTCACTCCCACTCATCTGGGTACCAAAAGCCGTGGATTTGAATAGGGACAGTAAAAAAGCTTAGGAAGAGTCCGCAACTACTGATTCTTTCAGAAACTCCGTGTGGATGCCATCGCCATGAGGACTGTGAATGGTAAGTGGGTCATTGCAATAATCAAAACGGCCTCTCAGACAGGAGCATGCAATCTGGAGCAGCTCCCAGATTGCCCTCCGTAACAACAAGCCGGCTCTAGGTGGAGGCCCAACACTCGCACGCGAAGACTGAACAAGAAATCCATTTAGTTCTCCGCAAAGAAACACTTACATCTGAACGCTCCATTTGATCTGACATCAAGGGCCCCATGTTGGCAGGCCTCTGATACGTAAAAAAAACATTCCACCACCCTTGGATTTTGGTAGCTGTCTTAACTCCTCTTGGCGTTCTATTATACCTCGCACTAACCCAATCTATGCTCCGTTATATTTGCTCACTAGATTGTGCTCCACTTTTTAAAGAATTTAAATCTCTCACTGCTCTTGTACAGGTGTAAGCCACGTGATCTTTTAGTCTACCACTGTCCTAATTTTGGGGTAAAAAGTAGTTCAATTGAAGTTTGGCTCTATGATGTGTCTTTGAAAAGTCCCATGCGCAACTGCAGGGATTCACTTGAGCACAGTACTAACTTCAGGGTTAACTAACCCTTCATTTGCATATTTCCCCCTTTTGAACGAAATGCCACGTGTGGCTGTGAGATGGTCTCCCACCACAGAGAGAATGCATGTAATAGCACTATGCGAGGTCCTGTATAGTACCTTGCTTGACGCTCGCACCCACTCAGGATTAAATCTAGAGTCCTCTCCCCTTGGGGTCCCGAACGAGCTTCATAAAGCAGTCATTTAAAGTATCAAGAAATGTATCTCGCATTTGCGAAGTGAAATGTTCCCAGTCAATATGGGATAATTGAAAACCCCCACATTACTCGGTCCAAGCTGAATAGCCTCTCGAATTCCGCTAGCATTATCAAACACATATGTCTAGTCAGGTGGTAGAAGAATCCCCAATGTTTAATCGATTAAAGCATGAAAATTCATCTCAAGAGATCTATGGAAACATTACACTAAGATTTACTTCATTGAGTCTACATTTCCTTTCAACAATAGTGACCCCGTACCGCCCTGCCATCCCAGCCAGCCCTGTAGTGTCTCCACAATAATTGTACCCCGAATGATTTCCTTGAATGTCCCCCAGCTCCACCAGATTCGTGATTTGTATATCAAAGCCTCCGTTATCACAAGGCAAGAGTAACCCATAATATAGACTCAGCATTGGGACAAAGCACGATTAAAAACGGTCTGTTTATTTCTGCCTTTTCTCGATTACCAAGACTCTTTTACGACTTTATCATCGATCGGCCCTTATAAAGCCTCCGTCCGCAGTCTGACTATAACGAGACCTATACAGACCCCCCAAAGAATCGCTGTCTAGCCACGTCCCTCGCAGAAAATGGCGTTCCCACTAGTTAAAAACTGCACTACAACCTTTCAAAAGGTAGGCCAGCAATTGTTCACTGGGTTAGGTGGAGCCCATCTCTGTGTAGGGCCCCCATCCAAAAGTTTCCACCTCCTAAGATAAACCCTACTCTCAGACATCAGCATTGAGAGAAGCTCGCCTGCCACCGCGGAGAACGGAGCAGCTGAGAACGCCACATAGAGGTCCTGGATTTCAGTCTCTTCCCTAGCAGCCTAAATTTGGCCTCCAGGACATCTCTCCTACCCTTCCCTATGTCACTGGTACCTACATGTACCACGACCACCGCCTCCTCCCCAGCACTGCACATAAAAGTTTATCTAGATGCCTCGAGAGATCTGTAACCTTCGCACCAGGATATGATTAAGGTCTATAAAATCATGACAAGTTTGGAGAAAGTAAATAAGGAAATATTTACTCCTTCTCATAACACAAGAATTAGGAGTCACCAAATGAAATTAATAGATGGCAGGATTAAAAAACAAACAAAAGTAAGTATTTCTTCACACACTGCACAGTCAACCCATGGAACAATGTGCCAGAGGATGTTGTGAAGACCAAGACTATAAATAGATAAGTTCATCAATGGCTATTAGCCAGGATGGGCAGGGATACAAAACCATGCTCTGAAATGTCTCTAGCCTCTGTTTGCCAGAAGCTGGGAATGGGTGCCAGGGGATGGATCACTTGATTACCCACTCTGTCCATTCCCTCTGAAGAACCTGGCATTGGGCAATGTCAGAGGATAGGATACTGGGCTAGATGGTTTGACCCAGTATGGCCATTCTTATGTAAAGGAGTTTGAAACTTTAGCAAGAGTTGGGTGCCTAACTCTTGTGGGTCTCTGAGAGTCCCAGTCTAAATCGCTGGTGTTCTTCAAATGCAAACTGTGACATCATTTCAAGGTAAGATGCAATGACCCTCTGCTCAGGCACAGTGCAGGCAGATATGGCATAAGCACCGCTACACTGATGTCAAGCGTCCTCTGAGGGAAAAGCTAGCTTCTTTGTTGTAACTGAAAGGATTCTGTATGACTGCAGCACTGCACTTCACCAGGGCATTTCCAAGCCAGCCAGCTGGTGCAGGATTACTGCGTGACCTGGATGCCTCAACAAGTGACAATTTCAGTCTAGACTCTAAATTTAAGAAGCTGTGTCTCTCTAGTTGTGCATGTAGCTTAATCGAAAGACTATGCTCAGCCTCTCCCCTCCAGACCAAGAACTTTTAAGGTGGCAGAGGCTAGAACAGACAAAAACCACAGCTGCATTGTTTACGCTCCCCTAGATGCATCTTAGCACTGTTCTGTGATTCAGGCAGGGAACATTTCTACTTCTTCTTACACAGTGCCTAGCATACAAACTGGGAAAAGTCTGAAAGTAGAATTATATTGTAAAAATAAGAATGGATTAAAGAAATGTTTGTCTGCACCTTTAAGCAAAATTGTTGGATTTGTGCAAATCCAGGTTGTCAGGAACACAGACATAGCATAGAACATGCACTGTTTAAGGGCAATTGAAACGTTAGCCTTGATCGATACCGAATCAGTAAGACGGGAATAATCATGCGTGTCACTAGGGTTTCTTGCTGTTTGCTTTCTTTTCCTTTGTCTAAACTCTGCCTCTCTGTATAAATAATAGTTTGGTGTCTGGTATGGGTGCTCACACATTTCGGTGTATTGCAAGAGCGCTTGCAGTTGCTTAAACAACAGAGTTTTGGTCTGAACAACTGTGAGTCCTGAGTCTAACTTTGACAACCTAATGGTCTAGTGACAATGTGTCAAAGAAAACAAGATAGAGATAAGCACAGCTCCAAAGGCGTAAGAAGCCCTCAGACTGGGGGAGAATGCATCTACGGCCTCCAGCCAGCTAAGCTAGGAATCGGTAGAGAAGACCTTAAGCCCTTAAAGGCCCTGAGAGTGAGAAGGGAGTGCGAGTGAGAATAGGCTTGGCCAGGATGTGTCACTGAAACAGACTGACAGTGGCAAAGACAAGGGACCAGCTGTTCCCACTCCGAGATGGGACTAAAGCCTAACTCCACTCGGTAACAAGCTAAAAACACAAGATAGGGAAGGGAGTACGTGGCAGGCCGTTATTAATGACACTTCTCTAAGCACCGTGTACCTTTGGGAAAAAAAGGTCATGCTTATTTTGACGACAACTGTTCCCTGTATCCTGCAACATAGGCGTCCAGCTCCTGAAGAAAACCTGCAAGGTCTGAGCACCCAGTTAGACCACTGAATTAGTCAGGTTCATATATGGGCTGACCCGGCCCCTATTTGAGAGAGGTAGCAAACTGGAAGGCCTGATCCTTAGAAGGGACAGGGTGTGTGACAAAGAAGGTATAATTGTCAAGAATTGAAGAGGATAAGAAATGTTCTGTAACTTTAAGCAAAATGTTGGAAGTTGCAATCAAGTGCAGGAAACAGAATAAATAGAACAATTGCACCGTTAACGGGTAATTGGGAAGTAAGCCTTAGATCGATACAAGTTAGTACAGGAAGTGGGATAATCATACGTGCCCAGGTGATTTTACTGTTTTGCCTTCTTTGTCCCTTTGTTCTAACGGCCGCCTTTTATGTATAAATAAGACTTTTAGCTTGCAGCACCACATATTCTGAATGTTACGGCGGAAGCGCTGCGCTAATAAACAGAGTGGTCGGAAAATTGTGAGTCCTGATGCTAAACTTGACAATTTGGAGGTTCACAGCCGAGATGCAACTGTCTTCACGGGCTGTGTGATTCTGACGCATTTTTGAGGATGACCATGGCAGCCGCACTGGCATTTGCCGCGGGCCTCCAAAACGGACAGCGGCACAACCACAGTGAGTCTAACGCCATCGACCTGTGGTTCCCACCTGTTCTGGAGATCCGGGATCTGACATCAGGAATCTGGTGCAGGGTAATTTAATTTCTGTTTGCCAGATAGAGGACGTCCTGTCTCTGTGCTATCCTCCTCTATGTGGAGTGTTTGAGTCGGGTGCCGCTTTGTCTGGATCGGCGACCAAGAGGTTCTGTCGCCGTGCAGAATCTGCATGCGCACACTGGACCGTGGAACTAGTTGACAGCATCAGCACGGCTCCTGTGGTGTTCACGCACTTGGTAACACGCCTTTGACGCAAGCAATTGAACAAGCCGTGTTTGGTGGAGAGCTCGCTTGCACCGATTTCTTCGGTGAGGTGGTGTGTGAAGTCCTCCTGAGAGTTATCAGAGATTTAGTCGGGCCAGTTCCTAATGAACGCCGCGCTCATTATGTATTTAGGATGGTCCGGACTCCTTAAAAAGGGCAGACCCCGTACAATTTCGGAAAATGGTCTAGGCTCACTCAGGGGATCCAAAACGCAGTGCCACTGTAAAATCTGGAACAAAGACCTGAGTACGTTTAAACAAGGACAAACTCGGCCAACCTAAAACAAACTGGGTCAAAGGAGAGGTTTAAGTTTCATGCAGTGGGGCAAAGGCAAATCATAGGTGGAATAAAAATGCACAACTCGCCTCCTAATTCTTCAAATAATAGTTAAAAAGTTATTAAAGCTCCTCTCCACACCAGACTGACGCGTCCCCTTTACCCGCGTCCATCAGAACCCCGGATCGATCCAACCCACTTCATATCCATCTCATTGTAAAAAGGAGAAGCCCCTTGTCTGTCCCCTGTGGTCTGCCCCAAAAACACTATATCTTAGCGTTCCACTAACCAATTCAGCTCTAACTAGCCCCACCCTTCGTGGTCCCTGCTGAACATTCCTTTCAAAATGTGAATGACACACAAACCATCACACACGGCATTGGACAAGGGATGGGCCCAGACAAGGCAGGCAAGCAACAGATAAAGAAACGGAAAAACGGTTTGACAACCCTAAGGGCATAGTTAGGCGTAAGAAAAGCAGTAGTGCAGGCATGAATCCCGGAACAATACTAAAGAGAAATCTTAGGATAAAGGTGTAATCTGGGACATAACAGTAGATATAAGGAAAGAGAGTGAAAAGTAACTTCTACAGAGGCTGAGAGAAATAAGCAGTTAAACTGTGAAAATGTTAAAAAGACCATGTTAAAGAGAGAAATTTTTGTTTCTTTGCAGCATTCTGAAGGGAAATTGGGCCCTTTCCAGAAGGACTAATAATCCAAATGTATATAAACTATGTAAACAAAGCAGTGTAAAAGGAATGTTAAGGAAATAGCAAATGTGTTATGTATCTATTTGTCTGTGAAAAATATGTAAAGTTCTAAGAACTCTAAACCAGCACATCTGTTTGTAAAACTGTTTTGTAGCATAAGATAAATTGATTGTTTTTGTTTTTAATGCCACTACAAATTCATTTGACTCTTTAATTCAAGTTTGCAAACTGACAACCTTGTTGCAAGATACAGGTAATAGTGTTGTTTGGCTTTGGGTTTAGCCTTTAATCCTTAGGGTAACTGCAATTCTTTATTTAAAACATTTTAATTTTGTAAAGAACAAGTATGGCTGCAATAGGGCAGTCAAAATCAGGAGAATAAGTAGAGATTCTGGAGTCTTTTTGGTTGGGTTTTTTTTGCGTAACAATAGCAGATAAGAGCTGTAATGAAAGAATAAGAAATTAACAGTGACCCTCTGAAGCAACAGCAGAGGTGAGGTGCACAAACAAAAAGAAGCAGTGTTAAAAACACTGAGCCTTAAAATGTCTCTGTGTAATCAGACTGTCACTTTGATAAGGTACATGAAAACTCTATAAGAGCAAAAGAAACAGTTACACCTTATGTAAAAATTGATATGGCTAATGTTTTAAAAAAAAGTTATAGTATAGAAGGAATGTGCAGTGTATATTGTAGAAAGGGGGACATGTAGGAGCAGGATTTTATAATGTCCCTACGAATTAAAGTATAATTGATCTTACCTTGCTAGCCACCTTTTTAAATAGCAGAAAGAAATGACCCCCTGGGACTATAAGATTTGTTTTCCATATGCATTACAAATTGGGCCCTCTAACTCGTTGTTTAGATTTAGGTAGTAAGAGACAGGATTCTCTATTGTGTCTACGTTAAGTAAATTAGAGAAACTTGAAGGCTGGGTCTCAATGTAAATTGTCTGGGTTATTAATTGTAAAAACTTAGCAAGGTTTAATTTGCAATGCTTTTTTGCTCAATATAAATACTACTGTTTGATCTCAATCTATTTGGTCGTGAATGAAGAAAGTACGCATCAGGAAAAGATAAGGTGTTGAAGGCCATTGTTATAGCCAGAGTCAAGAAGTAGTAGTAAAGACCTCAAGAACATCAGGCCACTGCTTATTACCCCGACAGCTGTTAAATTGTCTGGCATCTCAGAGTGGATACATGCTTTACCGTGGTAAAAATGCACTACCCCAGCGAACCAATCACCACCTCAGGACCATGCAGAGTCAATTGTGACTCCAGAAGAAGACGTAGAGGAACAGCCTGCAATACCTTACAATCTACGTTCTCATAAGGGTTGCCAGAAGCAGATGACACCTAAAGCAAGGCCAAGAAGAAGCAGTAGTGAGCCTAGCGCCTGCTGGGACATAAAACTGACTGCGGTTCCTCAGTTGAGGTTGTCAGACCAGAAGGGCTCTGCCTCCAACATGCCCTCTGGTGGTGCCTGTTCCTTGACTGCTGGTGTCTTAAGGTCTGGGGAGTCCACAATGACAATTCTTTTATTCAGCAGCAAGTGTGGATAGCTCAGACTCTTTATTATTTCTAAATGCTGGGTCTGCAGCCACATCCCATCCCACTCTCAAACTGGTGTTCCTGTCCTGGCTATCCCACTCAATTCCCCAGACTCACTGGAGGACCTTGTCCGTTTAACACAATATGGAACAGTAATGACACCTGGGAAGAGGCTATTGGCAGTTCTTTATCCCACTTGGGGGAATAATACACCAGGAAAGAGGCTCCTGAGGTTACAAGCAGTAGTTAAAATAATGGCAAATAAAACCAGAGAAAGCTTAAGAGCCCTGGCCAAAGAGACAGGGCGATCTGACAGGTGGCCCTTCAGAACCGTCAGGCATTGGACATTGGCAGCCAAAGGAGGACCTGTGCTCTCACTGGAAAACAATATTGTCTGTTTATACCTGACGATACCAATGAGGTAATAGATCGCGCTAGCCACTTACAACAAATCGCATATCTTCCCCAAGTAGAGCCGAGTTCTTTATGGAAGTGGCTAAGTAACCTGTTCAATTTCTCTGGCATAGGAAACTAGTTGTTTCAGGGAGCCCTAACATCCTGTTTGGAATCTTAGTGATTTTTGTATGCTTTTCAGTTAATCTCCGTTATATCTAGAATTGTGTCACCCAGGTGACTGCCCCAAAACAGAGTGCTAATATGATCATTCTGAATATCACTGATGAACAGAGAGATAAGGAACGGTTAATTTGTAGAACCCAGTAATTTTGGTCATGGCATGCGTCTGACCAAAAGGAGGATTGTGACAGTAGAATGAGTTATATTGTAAGAATAGAAGGATTAAGAAATGTTGTCTGTACCTTTAAGCAAAATTGTTGGAATGTTGCAATCCAGGTGTAGAATACGGACATTAACATAGAACAATTGCACCGTTTAAGGCAATTGGTGAAGTATTAGCCTTAGATCGATAACAGTTAGTAAGGAAGTGGGATATTGCCATGCTGTGCCCCAGGTGATTTTTACTGTTTTTTGCTTTCTGTGTCCCTTGGTCTAATTCCGCTCTTTTTTCTGTATAAATAGACTGTTTAGGCCTTGCATGGCTATTCACATATTCTGAATGTTACTGGCGGAGCGCTGCGCTAATAAACTGAGTAGTCTGACAAATTGTGAGTCCCGATTCTAACTTTGACAGGTGCAACGAGCCTGTAACTGCCGCACCTAGCACAGAGTCAAAATCCTAATCACAGCTGAAAGAAGTGGCTCTAGCCCATGAAGCTTATGCTCAAATACATTTGTTAATCTCTAAGGCGCCGCAATGACCCCTCGTTCTTCTTTTTGCTGATACAGACTAACATGGCAACCACTGAAACCTGATCACAGCTGCTGTACATTACGGTAATGTAAGAGTTTGCCTATACTTGCCAGTTACAGCGCAGTAAAGGAGCCCCGGCGCACTAACTCACTCCCCGTCCACACTGGCAAGGCACGTAGAGGGTGCCGACTCCATGGCTGCAGCGCTGCTGGTTCTCCACCTCGGTGAGAGGAATAACGTTTGCTGCGCCTTGGCTATAACGCCTGGGTGTCAGTGTGAATGAGGTATTGAGTTACTGCGCTCTGACTGGCCTCCAGAAACATCCCATAATCCCCTTAAGTCAAGTGGCCACTCTTGTCATTGTTTCGAACTCCTGTAGGAATGCAGAAATGCCCTTTCAAAGCTCTGTTTCTGACAGCCGGCATGCAAGCCGTTACTGTGGAATGCAGTGTGTGAAGGTGGGGGGGAGGGGGGAAGGTCTGCTGCTGTCTGAAATTACAAGACAAGACAGCATGCTGACATGCTCTCAGCCCCCCAAAACCCCACTCCCCCCCCCTGCACACAACACACTCCCTGTCACACACCACCACCACCCCCATTTGAAAAGCATATTGCAGTCACTTGAATGCTGGGATAGCTGCCCATAATGCACCACTCCCAACGCCGCCACAAGTGCAGCAAATGTCGCCACACAGTGTGGACAGACTGCAGTGCTTTCCCTGCTGCACTCTCCGAAGGTGGGTTTAACTCACAGCACTCTACATCTGCACGTGTAGCCATGCCCTCAGTGTTTGAATAAAGAGTGCAGACTCTCAGAATAAGCACAGACCATGTGAATTTAGAAACACTTCTCAACTCAGTACCATTACATTTTGCCCACAGAACTGCTTTGACTGGGTGTGGTATGCAAAAATTCACATTCCACTGTGGAGAACTGAAGCTTTCTACAGCATTGAATTCAAATGTGTTACACCACCTTCACCATCCTGAATGACATAAGACACTGACAAACACTCACTTCTCCCTGATCAGGTGCAAGATAAGAAGTCAGTTTGCTGGCACAATCCCTTTTGTCCAGTGAATTATGATTTCAGGGTTTGATGGTCCAACCCTGCTCTCTACACCAAAGCACGAGTTCTGTTTTCTTTCGGTGGGAGCTTTGCTCCCCGAAGAGTGCAGAACGAGTGTCTCAGAGAGCCCCCAGGGCTACTTTTTCTAGTGACCTGCTTTTATCTGTCCTACTGTCACTCCAAGGAAGAGGGAAAGCCCTCTTAATGTCAAGGACACAGACAGGCTATAAAAAGAAACCTTGTTATTTCTGTTGGGCCACAGCTAATGCACAGCTGCACTCAACGTCTGCAGGCGGTAGAGGTGACACAGAGAACGAGGCCTGGAATTTTTAACCTGCACCCTCAATTTGATGAGCAGGTACAGTTTTAATGAGAGTTCCCATCATGAACAGCAGGACTATTAAGGAGAATACCTCATGCAGCTCTGAGCCATATGTATCTTCAACCTCTACCCTAGGATCAAGCACTTTGGGAAGTTTCTGGCAGAATGTGACAAGTGACAGGAGATTACCACTGACAGGAAGGGAGGTCATGGATAGGGTGCTGCATGGGGACTCAAGAGATCTGGGTTGTTTTCTTGCTCTGCCACTGACCTATGACACATTGGGCCAGTCACGTTTCCTCTGTGCCTCCATTTCCTATCCCACCATTTGTCTTGTCTATTTAGATTGCAAGGTCTTTGAGACAGGGACTTTTACTGTGTGTGTACATAGCACCTAACACGATGGAACCCAATCTCAGTTGGGGCCTCTGGCCACTACTATAATATAAATAGTTGCCTAGACAATCTATTTTTACGTGGCACTCATCACTATCATAACTCCCTAATAAAGTCCATTTCTCTATTGCTACTGGGAGGAGCATCTTGAAAGGATGTGAAGATGTGTGTCAGCACAAGCCTTAGGGTCCTTAATTGGTTTTAAAATAGAAAATATTTTTGTTTTGGAATTTATGGACAGTTGATTATAGAAGCTGTTTATATTTGAAGTGCAGTATCAGCTGAGGGAGGAGGAGGAATCAATCACATGTTTTGGATATTCATTCTCAGTTCATCTGCTTTGAAGGTGTGAAGGGCAGACAGAGCTTTTAAAGCTACTTTAAGTTAAGTAGAATATCGTTTTGTGTTCCTTCAGAAGTCACTGTCTCTGCAAATAACTGGTAACTGCCCTGAACATGGTTTGTGGTGTTTCCATGTTACAAGAGAGCCATAAAAAGATGATCTGTACACTAGAGAACCACCTGCAACACACACACACCCTCCCTACCAATTTTTTAGGTACTTAGATTGAGCTGGAAAAGTGAAGGCTACTTTTGCAGGACCCTTGTAATTACATTTGAGATGGTGAAAGTCCTTTGTATTTTTACAGTGTCTTTCATTTAAGCAGCTTAAAGTGTTTTATGTATTAAGGTCCCATACTTGGGAACACTTAAGCAGGAGAGCTACATGAGTAGTCCCATTTAGTTCACTAAGAACTGCTCAGTGCCTGATCCTGCAGACTAACCCTCAACTCTCCTGTGAGTTAATTACTTTCATTCCAAGCCTGTTTTCACTGGCTCCAGATTAGCTTTAGGGCTGATGATTTTCATGTCATTCTCAGCCAAGAAATGAGTTTTGGGGTGTAGGCAGAAGAAAGTTTCTTCCATTGTTTATTGAATTTGGAAAGAGGGATATGATTCAGCTATTTAAAAGAAATGAGTTATTTAAATGCAAAAAGAAAAAAAAAGAATCCCCCCAAAAAACCAAAAACAAACCCAACTAACTGGCAGTTTCCCTTCAGAGTTCAGATTTTGCTTTTATCAAGGAGAAATGTCTGCATTGCTTTCTAGAGGTGGCTGAAAACAGAAGTGAAATATGTAATTTTCCTTGTCAGTTTCAGCGCACATCATGTGCTGTTATCTAACCAACTCTGGATAGCCCCACATTTAAAAGCAAACCCACTTACAGGGAGTTTTTGAACTCATCATCCTCAAGAGGGGTCTAAGGCTCGAGATCTCAGCAAGCTCCTCTACTTTTGTGGTAACTCACATCTAATATTTTAATGTGTTATCTATGCACTGCACCATGTCAAGTTCCCGAAAATTAAGAAAAGAATGTTAGACATGCATTAAGGTAGAAATTTTAAATTGCGCAACACCTCAACCTCCATTCCAGCACTAGCTGCATTTCTATTAACCCTTAAATGCCCTGGAATCCTTTAAGATGAAAGCAGATGTCAGATGTTACAAGTTCTTAAGAAATTGTGAATACCACCAGAGATGCAAACTGTAAAGTGAAAAGAGTTGTCTTTAGTCACCAAACTATCTCTAACATAAGCATCTTCTCTGGGCCACAGCAGCCTCAGGAGTGGAGTTTGCTGACAGAGTCAGCAAGGCCTGGGTTCAGAAAGTACATTTAGATTTCAGTAATTAAATATACAGAAACTCACAGAAGTCTCTAAGAGGGCCATTCCTCATCTCTGAAGACAGTCCTGTGAATACACAGCTACATTGAGCAATACAAACATCTAGACTAAGCTCAGTTGCATAATCCTTGTCAATAAGAACCCCAAACAGGGTAGGCGGAACAAAGGTCACCCTACTTCAGCAACCAACTGTGATTAGAACATTCACCTATTCAGCTGCCACTGGCCCCCCGTGGCTACGACAAGCCTTTCCGCCACTGAACCTGAAGAATTCATTCCTTTAATCAGCTGCAGCGAGTGCTTCTCCTGTCAGGGATATTTTAATAACTAGCTAAACCCCAATCATATGACAAGATGTAATAAATAAATGGAATGTCTGATGCAGTTATTCCGCACGTTAAGTCGATTTTATATTTTAGGGCCATTTGTTCTGTACCTCTCAATCTATATACCAGTTTTAGAGATGCTATTCCTAGCTAATAATAACTGTAACAATCAAATGCCATTTGAAAGTAGTGAAAGGAGGGAAACCAAAGACTGCTAATCCCTACCTGACATCACTAATAGCTTTGATAAGGAGAGTTGCATAAAACAAACAATGTTTGCAGTACGAAACCTCAATGGCCTTCTGGTCATGATAGCTTGTAACTAGTTAATAAATTAACAGGGAGAAAGGGGCATATCTGACATCTGCGGATCTTAAATTTTTCAAATGGCATCTGGCACATCCAGCTCATTCCAAGAGGAAAATACTTTTTAATAGCTTGCCACATGGATAACAAAGAGAATATTAAAAGGCAGAGCTCAGTATAACCACCCTCCCCATTATATTTCACCTCTCCATGTCCCTTCAGCTTAGTTTATAGTCTCGTTAATTACAGGCCTGCTCCACTGCATGCAATACCTGCACACAAGAGCAGCATAAAATGCCAATTTCTCTCTTCAGGGTACCAGGAAATGCTGTTTTTGACACTCTTCCTCAAGCCCTATCAGGGATGACACTATACAAATAGCAGTATGCGGTACAACACTAATGTTTCTTTTGTGTCCTCAAAGAGCCCAGTGAGGAAGCTTTGCTTTGCTACACTGACAAGAGCCCCAGAACACCAAGCAGTGACCAGAAAATGAAGATTTCTTGAGAGCAGTGACTCCCCTCCCAAGGTGTGAGTGTGCTGCCTCTTAACTGCTTTGAGTCCAAGCTTCTGGTGCCCCAGGATGATCAGGTATCCAGCTCAGTGACCCCCACTTGGCAGCATAAAATGCCATCATTAGATCAAGTATCAGAGGGTAGCCGTGTTAGTCTGTATCCATAAAACACAACAAAAGCTTATGCCCAGATAAATCTGTTAGTCTTTAAGGTGCCACCGGACTCCCTGTTATTTTCATCATTACATCAGCATACACTTTTATTTTAAGTGACAATCTGAAGAAATTCAGACTATGGAAAGAGATCTGGTTACATCTCATATCCTTACTATGTGTCTATTTCCTAAGAGGAGGTGTTGTCTAGTGAAATCACAGAACAGGGACCGCTCAGTTTCTTAGCCTGACTCACTGTCTATTGGGCAATTCATCTACCCTGTCTGCCTCAGTTTCCTTACCTTTTACATGTATAGTTAATGGGACTCAACCTTTTTTTAAGTCACTTCTGTCTATGGTGACCAGACATCCTGTTTTTAAAGGGACAGTCCTGTATTTAAGCACTCCTGCAGGTGTCCTGACTTCTTATAAATGGGAAAATTCTGTAGTGTCCGTCCCCGCAACCCCCAAACAGTACTGATGGGTCCTGCTGCTGGGGGTAGGGGTGCAAGGCTGGTGGCAGCACAGCCCTCGTTGTGTGCTGGCTCTTGGCCAGCAGGGCCCCATTCCCTGACCCATTTCTGGCTGACACTGGCTGCGCGCTGCGAACTGTGGTGGCTGGTGAGTGCTGGCAGGTGCCAGACCGTGGCTGGTTACGTGTCGCCTCTGCTGCCCATCCACTGGCCCTATATGAGCTCTCCCTCTTGCTGTCCTCTCCCTGCTTTGCCCCCTCTCTCCACATTCCCACGGCTTCTCCATATCTCCCCCCACCCCAGTGGGGCACATTTCACTCCCATTGCTGTGTGGAGAACCAGCCCCTGGTCAGAGTTCTGAGCTCACCAACAGCCTGGCTGGCAGGCTCCTTCCTTCCCCCATTGCCTCTGGCTGGGCTGGGGCCCTGGGAAAGCCCCAAACACTCCACCTGGCCACTGGCCAGGAGGAGCCAAGCCCTGCATGTGACAAAGCCCCACACAGTGCTTGTACGGGAAAGCCTCTGACCCTCAGCTAAGTTCTGGAGTTGGTGGGCAGGGGAGAGAGGGGGAAGGAGAAAGAAGCGATTTTCAGCTTATTCATGCCCTGAACCCGCAGGCTCCACAGCAGCCCTCCAGGAAGAAGCTTAGCATTCTCTTCACATACAACCTGCTTCTGAATCCTGCCCTCAAGGAGCATGGGCTGTGCTGTTCCCTAGGCACACCCCCTGCTGAGCCACCTCTCTGGCCAGGTTCACTGAAGCCCCTGCAGTCAGGTTTCCTGGGCCCTGCACAATGCAGCCTTAGGGCTTAACCCTTTCCTGTCCATGCTGTAGCCAGAGGTGGCTGGGTTATGTTGGTGGCCAGCAGCAGCCTGGAGACATTAGCTGCCTTTCTACACTGTGTGGGAAGGAAGGGACAAGCTACTTCCAGCCATACAAGGGTTGGGGGGGGGGAGGGGGGGGGAAGAATGGAGAAGAGGAGGAAAGAGATGAGCTCTGTAAAGACACAGGCCAGGTCATCCCTTCCCCACCCCCCATGCAGCTGGAAGCAGCTCCCATCCCTTCCCTCCTGAATAGTGCTAAAAGGATGCTGCTAGCCACATTCTGTTGTGAACCTTGGCAGAAATCTGAGGAGGGGGGCATGTGACACTGTGTGACACTCCCTCTCCCCCCACGTTGCCTCAGGAAGACAAGGTGCCAGGTAGCAGGCGGGGCAGATCCATCCCCAAGGCCCAGCCAGGCATGAAAGGCAGAGTGCGCCAGGTAAGTCAGTGAACCCCTCTGTGTGAGAGAGGAATGTGTGTGTCACCTCTCCCCCTGTGTGCATGGGGGTGTGTGTGTGGCCGTGTGAACCCTAAAGCCTTAAAGATAAGGAAGTAAATAAAAATACAACTATGCATGATTTCTTTTTAACTGGGGCTCAGTCAGCTTGGTGTTAATCTGAGCGTGTGTACTGCATAGCTCTGACTGACTGACTGCCACTGAACTCGCCTGAATGAATAATTTTACCAGTGTCCCCTATTCAGCATAGGGAAATATGGTCACCCTACTTCCCTCTGAACTTGTCTCAGTGTAACAAGAGCAGAGGGGAGACACAAGAGTGACCGCATTGGCCCCGCGGCCCGGACTCTGCACAGCGGACACCACTTCGCCCAGGCAGGTTTCACAATCCGCCCTCCCACCTGAGCGGCTATTTTCACAGGTCCCAGGCAGGCTCAGGGCCCGGTTCTAACTCGCTCTCAGCGCCGCTGCCGCGGTGACCCCACGGAAAGGGAGGCGGCGATCAAAGCCCTGGGCTCAGTGGCGGAGGCTGCAGCGCTGGAGCCGCCCCTGGCAGCGGCTCTGGCCCGTGCCCGGGCTCCCGGCCCTGCGCGCGGGGGTGTCTGTGCCGGGCGGGGTCATGGGCTGGCGGGGCGGCGCCCGGGCCCGCCCGGCACCAGGCCCAAAGGGAGTGCGCAACCGGGGGGGGGGGTGGGCGCGGCCCCTCCGCCCTCTAAAGCCGCCCCTCAAGGGCGCGCGCAAGCACCGGCAGCTCGCGGCAGCCAATCACCGCGGCGGACGAGCACCACGCGCGCGTCACCCCAGCCAACCCGAGACGCCTCTTCCGACTCGGCCATCGCCGGCCCTGCCAGCTCCGTCCGATACGGGCGGCGCCGAGGGACACGCT
This sequence comes from Chelonoidis abingdonii, assembly GCF_003597395.2. Classification (NCBI taxonomy): domain Eukaryota; kingdom Metazoa; phylum Chordata; order Testudines; family Testudinidae; genus Chelonoidis; species Chelonoidis abingdonii. Next base: position 27,579 of record NW_027424266.1, on the reverse strand, counting down.
CCCTCGTAAGGCGAAGCAATCATGGGGGAGGGGAGCACTGCAGTGTGACCGGCCCGGCTGCACCCCAGCACCCCGCCGAGAGCAGACACCCCCCAGCGCCTCCCAAACCTGCCCGCCCCGGGGGGTTCGCGCTCCCGAGCTGCAGGGCGCGAGGCGGGCCTGTCCGCTCCGGGCCCCCGTTACCTGGCTCTGGCCGCGCCGGGGGCCAGGCAGAGGTGGCGCTGGGCCGCGGCGGAGAGCAGGAGGCGGGCGGGCTGCAGCAGGGCCATGGCTGCGGCGGGAGCTGACGCGGACTGAGCGCTGCTGCCGGGGTAGCGTCTTCCAGCGCCCTCCGCGGCAATGTGCTGCCTGGGCTGTACTGAGCATGCTCAGTACATCTGCCGCCGCGCTGAGGAGAGGCCTCGCGCCGCCCGGGGAGAGGTGCAGGGCGAGCCCCTGCGCACGCGAGCGCCCTCGGAGGGCCAGGCGGGCTGTCTGCAGGCTGTCCCAGCCCGGCTGCGGCCGGGTCCTAGCTCCCTCGGCTGCCGGCCGCTGCCCGCTGTCAATAACCCCTCGTGTGTTCGAAGCGCTGTGCAGGCACCACCCCATTAATCCTCGAGGCGGGTCAGTATCACCTGCCCCCAGATGGGCGCCTGACCTAGCGCCAGTGCACTGGGCTGAGGCTTAGGAGACTGGTGTTCCCCACCCAGCTCTGCCACTGGCCTCAAAGATTTCAATGGAAATGGTGTCTGAATACTATTGAGGATCTGTGTGCCTCAGTTTCCCCATGTGTAAAATGAGGATAATAGTATTTACTTCCCTCTGTAAAGCGCTTTTCTGCCTGCTGATGAAAAGTGCTACGCAAGACTAGGTATTATTACCATTATTACAACAGGTGAGTAAAAAAGTGAAAACAAGCAAGAGAGTGATGTTTCCAAGGCCAGGCTGGCTAAGCATTCAGTAGCAACACAATTTCCTAGCAAAACCGCTATAGATTATTAAAACCAATAGCATTTGTACTGATCTATGTTACTGTCCACTGTTTGTGTAAATTGTTCACTTTTTGCACTTCAGTGGCCTTGAACAACAAAACAAGACTAGCCAGTTTCATGTTGTGTACGGTGAGCGTCTAATTACTTCACTGCCTGCTTCTCCCATGCTAGCAAAATGCATGCCTGGGTTGTAAAACTCAGCCTGGTGATGTTTGGATCCATACGCCCTTCTCTTGGATTGTTGTCCCTTTGTGCATTGGAATGTGAGGCCTATTGTCTGCAGTGCATGAAGCTTTACCCTGTATCATAGAACATCAGGGTTGAAAGGGACCTCAGAAGGTTGTCTAGTCCAAACCCCTGCTCAAAGTAGGACCAATCCCCAAACAGAATTTTACCCCAGTTCCCTAAATGGCTTCCTCAAGGATTGAGCTCACAACCTTGGGTTTAGCAAGCCAATCTCATATGTATTTGTTGTAGTCTGTTAGGCAGCATAATGTGATTTATCTTTGGGCCTGTAAATCCTTACTTGTGAGAAATCTTTACTCATGCAAGTAATTCATGTAAATGATGGAACTACTTGAATGCACAAGACCTTTCACATAAATATGGACTTTTGCTGTAGCTTGCAGTGCCTCGAGTGACCTTTATGTAGTGGTATCATAAACAGATAGCTAAGGGTTTAATATTTCTTTTACTGTAAAGGGTTACAAAGGAACCAAACACCTGACCAGAGACGCAATCAGGAACAAGATTTTTCAATCTCAAGGGAGGGAAGTTTTGGGTGTGTTCTTTGTCCGTCTCTGTTCTCTCTCGCTCTGAGAGTGATCTCTCTATCTCCAGGCTTCTAATCTTCTGTTTCCAAGTTGTAAGTACAAGGTAGAAAGACAGTAGCTTATATGTTTTTGTATTACATGTGTGTAGTTGGTGGAATGTTTTAATGTATTTCTTTTGGATAAGGCTGTTTATTCATTTCTTTTAAGCCAATAACCTGTATATTGTCCCTGATACAGAGACCATTTTTATGTCTTTTTCCTTCTTTTTATATAACTCTTTCTTTTAAGACCTTTGGATTTTTTTCTAGTTGGGGCTCAAGGGGATTGAGTCTGCAGCTCACCAGGGAATTGGTGGGAGGAAGAAGACAGGGGGGAAGAGAAAATCTCTTTGTGTTAGAGTTACAAAGCTTGCATTTGCAGGGACTCTGAGTGAGGGTGAGAGAAACCTGATCTCTCTGGTTTGCGTTTCAAGGAATTGAAACAGGGTGATCTTCCAGGGTCAGCCAGGGAGGGGGTTATTTCCCTTTGTTGTGAGACTCAGGGCATTTGAGTCTTGGGGTCCCCCAGGGAAGGATTTTTGGGGAGACCAGAGTGAACCAGGCACTGGAATTCCTGGCTGGTGGCAGCGCTATCAGATCTAAGCTGGTAATTTAGCTTGGAGGTTTCATGCAGGCACCCACATTTTGGATGCTAAGGTTCAGAATTGGGACTTATGCTTTATGACAAGTGGGGAATAAGAGGATCAATGGAGCAGCAATACCCCAGACCACACTCAGTCCCCGTCACATTCCATCTCCCTACGTTTCCTGCATGCTTTAGCACAGACAGCTCCATGTGCAACAGTTACACAGTTGCTGTGTGTGGCCCCAGCAGCCAGTCTCCACTGCTCGTACAGCAGATCTGCCTCTGTTCCACTGCCTGGGAGCCATCACATCCACAGAGGAGGCTGTGGAGTGTTCCCTTGGTTCATGCAGCTGTTAGGGTGACAGTCGTGGAATATATCTGTGTCTCCGGATGAATTTCATTTTGTTTTGTTTCATTAATAGATATTTTGCACTTCAATTGCTTTGAATAGTGGGACCATATTTCCCTATGCTGGATACAGGACACCTGGTAAAATTACTCGTATTCAAGTGAGTTTAATGGCAATCAATCAGAACTGTGCAGTACACACATTCAAATTAACACCAAGTTGACTGATCCTCTGTTAAAAAGAAATACTGTGTAGTTGGATTCTTTTTATTTACCTTCTTATCTTTAAGGCTTTAGGGTTCACATGAGAAAACACCCCTCACACGCGCACACACACCCACACTCCCATACACATCTCCCACACAGGGGAGGTGACTGACCTACCCAACCCTCCCAGTGCTCTCTGCCCTCCATGCCAGACTGGACCCATCTGTCCTGGTACCTGGCACCGCCTCTTTCCGAGGCAACACGTGGGAGGTCATGCAGGGTCACATGCCCCCCCCCCCCCCGATTTCTGCCAGGGTTCACACCAGAATGCGGCTGGCAGCAGCCTTTCAGCACTGTGCAGGAAGGAAGGGACGGGAGTTGCTTCCAGCCACTGGGGGGGAGGAGAGGGATGAGTGACCAGGCCTGTGTTTTTGCAGAACTCATCTTTCCTTCCCCCCTCAGTGTGGCTGGAAGCAGCTTGTCCTTTCCTGCCTGCACAGTGTCGAAAGGCAGCTAACACCTCCAGGCTGCTGCTGACCACCAACATAAACCAACCACCTCTGGCTGCAGCATGGGCAGGAAGGGGTTAAGCCCTCGAGCCCAGGGACTGGATGCAGGGGCTCTAGTGAACCTGGCCAGAGAGGCGGCTCAGCAGGGGAGGGTGCCTAGGGGACAGAGCAGCCCCCTGCTCCCTGGGAGGCAGGACTTAGGATGGGTGGGGGAGATAGGTGAAGAGGGTGCTAAGCCCTTGCCCAGAGGGCTGCTATTGAAGCCTACAGGTGCAGGGCATGAACAGGTCAGAAATTGCTCCCCCTGCCAACTCCAGAGCTTAGCTGGGGGTGGAGAGGCTGCCCTGTGCCAGCGCTTTGTGGGGCTTTGGCACATGCAGGGCTTGGCTCCTCCTGGCTAGTGCCCCACACCACAGGGACTTGGGTTTTCCTGGGGCACAGGCCCAGCCAGAGGCAGTGGGGGAAAGGAGCCTGCCGGCCAGGCTGTTGGTGAGCTCAGAGCTCCGACCAGGGGCTGGTTCTCTGCACAGCGCTGGGAGCGGGACACGCCCCACCTTGGGGGATATGGCAGAGCAGCAGGCTGGAGGGGAGGGGACAAAGAGGCAAAGCAGTGAGGGAACAGCAAGAGGGGGAGCATGTAAAAGGCAGATGAGTGAGCAGCAGAGACAAGAGGTGATCAGCCACTGATTGGCACCTGCCAGCACTCACCAGCCACGCAGCTCACAGCGTGCAGCCAGCACAGGCAGGAAATGGGACGAGGGGCAGGGTCCTGCTGGCCAAGGGCTGGCATGCACCAGGGGTTGTGCTGACAGACCAGCAGGGGGCGGAGCCGGCGCCAGGCACTGCATCTTTGCCCCGCCACCAGCCTTGCACACCCACCCCAACATCAACCACTGAATACCCTCCACACTGCTGGTGGGTGGGCAGCGGGCAAGCAGGGATACGGTCAGCAGCAGAACCTGACAGTACTGATGTCAGAAAATATGGAACAATTTGCCTGTGAAGAAAAACTTGTGACACCTGCAGGAGGGATAAATACGGGACTGTCCCTTTAAAAACAAGTATCAGAGGGGTAGCTGTGTTAGTCTGGATCTGTAAAAGCAGCAAAGAATACATCTGTTAGTCCATAAGGTGCCAAAGGATTCTTTGCTGCCTTTAAAAACAGGACGTCTGGTCACGCTAGGTTTGAACAACAAAATGAGACAGGCCAGTTTGATTTTATTTACAGTGAGCTTCTGATTACTTTCATTGCCTGCTTCTCCTGTGCTTGCAAAAGGCACAAGTGGGTTGTCAAACTCTGCAGGGTGATGTCTGGATTTAAACATCCTCCTTCTCTTGGATCATTGTCCCTTTATGCACTGGAATGTGATGCCTGTTTTCTTCAGGGGAGTTATAGACCAATCAGCCTAACTTCAATACCAGGAAAGATACTGGAATAAGATATTAATCAATTTGTAAGCACCTAGAGGATTCTAGAACTATAAGGAATAGCTGGCATGGATTTGTCAAGAAGAAATGATGTCAAATCAACGCAATTTCTTTCATTGACAGGGACTAGTGGATAAGCAAGCTGCAGTAGATGTACTCTAACAGTGGTTTGAGCATTGGCCTGCTAAACCCAGGGTTGTGAGCTCAATCCTTGATGGGGGCCATTTAGAGATCTGAGGCAAAAAAATCTGTCTGGGGATTGGTCCTGCTTTGAGCAGGGGGTTGGACTAGATGATCTCCTGGGGTCCCTTCCAACTCTGATATTTTATTCCAGGGGTAGGCAACCTATAGCACGTGTGCCAAAGTCAGCACACAAGCTGATTTTCAGTGGCACTCACCCTGCCCAGATCCTGGCCACCTGTTCGGGCAGCTCTGCATTTTAATTTAAGTTTAAATGAAGCTTCTTAAACATTTAAAAACCTTATTTACTTTACATACAACAATCGTTTAGTTATATATTATAGACTTATAGAAAGAGACCTTCTAAAAACATTAAAATGTATTACTGGCACATGAAACCTTAAATTAGTGTGAATAAATGAAGACTTAGCACAGCACTTTTGAAAGGTTGCCGACCCTGTTCTATTCTGTGATTTTAATAAGGCTTTTGACACAATCCCACATGACAATCTGAATGTGGTCTAGATGAAATTACTATAAGGTGGGTGTCACAACTGGTTGAAAATCCATACTCAAAGAATAGTTATCAATTGTTTGCTGTCAAACTGGAGGGCGTATCTATGGGGGTCCTGCAGGGGTCAGTCCTGGGTCTGATACTAATCAATATTTCCATTAATGACATGGATATTGGAGTGGAGAGTGTACTTACAAAATTTATGGATGACAACAACCTGGGAGGGGTTGCAAGCATTTTGGAGTAAAGGATTAGAATTCAAAATGACCATGACAAATTAGAGAATTGGTCTGAAATCAACAAGATGAAAATTATTAAAGACAAGTGCAAAGTACTACATTAAGGAAGAAAAGTCAAATGCACAAATACAAAATGGGGAATAACTAGCCATGTGGTACTACCACTGAAAAAGATCTGGGGTGTCATAGTGGAACACAAATAGGACAACAATGTGATGCAGTTGCAAAAAAGGCTAATATTCTGGAGGGGGTATTAATGGGACTGTTGTACATAAGACGTGGGAAGTAATTGTCCCAATCTTCTCAGCACTGTTGTGGCCATAGCTGGAGTACTGTGTCCAGTTCTGGTGTCACACGGTAGGAAAGATGTGGACAAATCGGAGGAAGTCCAGAGGAGAGCAACAAAAATGATTAAAAGTTTGGAAAAAACGTGACCTATATGGAAGGGTTAAAAACACTGGGAGTGTTTAGTCTTGAGAAAAGAAGACAGGGAGGGGTGGGGGCCTGATATCAGTCTTCAAATATGGTAAGGGTTGTTAGAAAGAGGCTGTTTATCAATGGTTCTCCATGTCCACTGTAGGTAGGGCAAGAAGTGATTGGTTTAACCTACAGCAAGGGAGATTTAGGTTAGAGATTAGGGGAAAGTTTCTAACTCTAAGGGTAAAGTTCTGGAATAGGTTTCCAAAGGAGGTTGTGGAACCATCATTAGAGGTTTTTAAGAACAGGCTGGACAGACACCTGTCAGGGATGGTCTGGGGTTACTTGGTCCTGCCTCAGTGCAGAAGGCCGGACCAGTTGACTTCTTGACATCCCTTCCAGCCCTACATTTCTCGGATTCTCTGATTTATGATTGTAACCTGCATTGTGGAGTGGAACCCCTGGTTCTAATCTGCTCATATTTTGTGTTGGGAGCCTGTCTGACCTGGTCTGCGCCTAGCTAGGTTGAGATATACAATGAGGCCAGAGAAGCCAGCCAGCACCAGAAAAAGAGACTGCTGGAGAAGGAGGAGGGCTGGGCCAGGAGGCAGAGAGACTCCACCTTCCCCAAGGACTCTGACCAAAAGCCCAAGGACTCCCAGGACTAGTGAGGACAGCGAGGAGGGGATTGCATTCAATTGTTTGTTGTTTTGCCTAGATTTGTCTCTCTCCCAAACTGCCTATGAGTAAGCTGTATGCATGTTTTAGAAGTTCCTCTGCAAAGCCCATGTTCCTTACTGAACTGTCCCACGTCCCTGAAGAGTTGAGCTATAAACCAGAGTGCCCCCAAGGGTGGGCCTCATGGGTAGGGAGTTTCAGCACGGGTTTCAGGCCCTAGAGCAGCTGGATTGTGGCACCTCCATCCCAAAGAGGGCAGCAAGCCAGTCTGTATCTCTGGAGTCAACCTGAGAATCCAGAACAAGTGAAAAGGTCTAGATGCTGCCAGCAACTTCAGTGTCCTGCCCACCCACCAACCACTGACAGTCGTGTTTTCCGTAATAAATTAAATTAAAAGAAATATAAATAAAAGCAGCTGTGCTTGGGCTGGCAAAAAACAGATCCACCCCTAGCAGCGCCAGACCCTGTGCTCATTCAAACCCCTCAATAAGAGGGTACAAGGGGCCTTCCTCCACCTTTTCTAGGAGCCAGTAGTCCTTGGGCTCTCCTGAGTTCAGGGGTTGTTCCCTGCTTGCACCCCTGGGGCTGTCAGCCACTCTGCATATCACAGGAGGGAACAGGCCTCGACACCCTCTTGCACTCTGGCTGGTCATGGTGAGGGGTGTATGCTGCACCCTCCTAAGAGTGTTACCCTTGTGTGCCCAGGAGCTCCTGCCCTTACCTGCTGGGGTTCCTGTGGACTGGCATTTCTACACCCTGGGCCTTCATGGCACCATCTGACCTTTAGCACAGGAGATTTAGTGCAAGGTTCTGTTGTTGTTATAGCTCTGCTTTACCTGCCAAGCGGAGTGATCTGGTGCAGCCAGCACTGGAGTCAAGGCTCTTGGGTTCTAAACCCAAATGTGCTGTGTGGCTTGGGTATTTAGTAACCTCTTTGACCCCATCTGTAAAATAGAGATAATCAGACCCACCTTTGTAAAATGCTTTGAGATCCTATGATGGGATTCCTGGGTACTACCCAGAACTATGGGGGTGCTGTACCCCCTTAATTCTCCTCCCTGGGCTGTCTCTTACAAAGCTGTGCTAGTGACAAACAGCAAAACCCCTCCAGGTGCTGTGATCACTCAGCCAGCAACAGGCAGGGATACACCCAGCAAAGTTGCATGAACGGTCTATAAGCCACTCATGAATTATACAGAGAAAGACACCAGCAAGGTCCCCAGGCCCTAGCCTTGCACCACAGAAATGTATCATCTTACACTGCTTTAGACCTGCTCTCTTGAACAGTGCAAGCTCATTAATTAGTTCACCACTTCAAAGGAAAGTGGACATGCGCCATCCTTTGTAACCGGAGCAGATTCCCCATGCACTTCAGACAAACTCACTGGCAAGGATAAAATGTTAAAATAAGTTTATTAACGACACAGAGAGATTTTAAATGATTAGAAGTGTTGGGCCTGGAGGTCAAAATTGGCTACATAAGAAATAAAAATAGACTCTCAAGTCTAAATTCTAACTTGAACAGACTGAGCAAGATTTGAATCCAGCAGCTTTTCTCCCCCCACTGGATGTTCCAGGCAGTTTACAGTTCTTAATACACAGGCTGAATTCCCTTGTCAGCCTGGGCCAATTTCCCCAGTTCAAAGTCTTTGTCCTCCAAACCATCTTTCAGGTGCTGAGATGTGGGAGGGGAGAGGACAAGTGGTGAGGTCATTGACCCTCATTTATACTTTTTCTCCAGGTGTTAGAAAGATCCTTGTTGTGACGTGGGGGTTAGGTAGCCCCGTTGCGTACTGTAGTCCCATTGTGTACGTGCCCATTCTGAAGAGTCTCTGGGAGAGCGGATTCTTCTTGATGGGCCATCAACACATGTCTGACAGGTCTGGATGTCAATCTGTCGTGTCAATGTTAGTTGCTCCTTTGGTGCCAGTGAAGGACTAGTTGTGGGTGTTTCCCCACTTACCACATATTTCAGAAACAAACCTAGAGCAATACTTCCTAACTTCGCACACGCTAATAGTACCCACAGTTCTACAGGGTAGTAATGTTCCACAGATCAAGACATTTTACATGATACCTCACAAGGTAGACTTTGTACAATACATACCATAATGCTATGTAAGAGTGTGTGGCCATCCCTCCCTGTCAATCTCTGAGGGAGGCCACACCTCCTCACTGGCATGCCCCTGTGAGGGTGATCTAAAAGGGGGAATTAGCTGCTCCTCGTGTTCAGACCCTCAGGCTGGGCACAGCAGTAGAGAAGTCAGTGATCCCTGGCCCTCAGCCAGGGTTAGGTAGGGGTCTACCCCTTGGTATGGCTGGGGTCCTCTTTGGGCTCCAGCAGCAAATGGGAAGAATCTATCTCCCCTGATGACTCCAGCCCATCTGAGCTTCACGGCCAGACTTTTATACTTCCTCTTCCTGTCCGACCCCTCTGCTTCCAGGCCAGTGGCTCTCAAACTTTTGTACTGGTGATCCCTTTCACACAGCAGCCTCTGAGTGTGACCCGCCCCTTATAAATTAAAAACACTCTTTTATATATTTAACACCATTATAAGTGCTGCAGGCAAAGCGGGATTTGGGGTGAAGGCTGATGGCTCACGACCCCCTGAGGGGTCCCGACCCCCAGTTTGAGAACCCCTGTTCCAGACAGCAGAGCATGGCCTTCCTGGCTCCGCCCAACAGGCACTGGGTTGGGCGGAGCCAGGGATATGATGCCACACCTCCTTGCTGCATCATATCCCAGTAGTGAATATGGAGGTATCAGGGTGCTACTTTGAGGTACAGAGTCCCACAGACCCTCACATGAAAGAAGCTATGGAAGTGATTTATTAGGATGATGGTTCAGCTGAATCAGAAGTTTCCATGCAGCAGCCCTGCTAGATTCGGGTGTTTTACTCGTGAGCCACTAGGTGGGGCTACATTTCTACCAGTATTTCAACCCCAGCAACCAGAATTCACAGGAGATGGGGAAGGAGAAATAATTATTCTGGAGAAGTCAGAGCAGGTCTGGGGTGCCTGTGAAATCACGAACAGCAATGAAGCCCCTGTGAGCGGAAAACTGAAAATCTTCCCCTACATAATTCACTGTCCGAATTCATGAGGAGTGATGAAGAAAGCAACACTGAGAGGTTATGAGTAAGGGAGGTCGCGGAATTCACGGAATCTGTGACTTCCAGCTACCTCCGTGACTTCAGCCTGTGGTGACCGGGAGCTGGGACCCCTGGAGTGGCTGGTGATGGGGGAAACCCCGAGCTCCTGGCTGCCCCGGGCGGCAGGTAACCCCGTATATCCCGGCCACCAGGGATGGTGAGAGACTATCTGAGCTCCCAGGAGCCCTGGGCAGCAGGGAGCCCCGCTGCCCCCAGCTGCAGGCAGCTCCTAGCTGCTGCACAGCTGCAGGCTTCAGGTGGGGTGGGAACGCACAGATCCCCATTTTTTCAGGGATATTTTTTAGTAAAAGTCACGGACAGGTCACAGCTTCCGTTAATTTTTCTTTTCTGCTCATGACCTGACAAAATTACCCCTGACAAAATTTTAGCCTTAGTTATGAGACAACCTCGTGGCTCCTGTCTGTCTTACCTGAGACATCAAGCAAAACAGTATAACAATGGGACATTCATACCATCCCATATATATGGTACGTCACCTCTGAGCATGCTATATCCCAATGGACTATGGATTCCTAGGGTCTATCTCCACTCCAATACAACCATCAACCAGTAAACCCAGTACAACACAGCTATCATTTTGGAACACAATTCATGTTTGAGGCCTGGTCTACACTACGCATTTAAATCGATTTAAAGAGCGTTAAAGCGATTTAACGCTGTTCCTGTCCACACTACAACGCCCTTTATATCGATATAAAGGGCTCTTTAAATCGATTTCTGTACTCCACCCTGACGAGAGGAGTAG
>NW_027424266.1:0-15067 GCF_003597395.2 Chelonoidis abingdonii | reverse complement strand
GCTTCAGAAATCGACGTTAGCCTCGGAGCATGGACGCACAACGCCGAATTACTGTGCCTAGTGTGGCCGCATGAAATCGAAATTATAATATCAGTTTTATAAAACCGATTTTAGCAAATTCGATTTTATCCCGTAGTGTAGACGTGGCCTGAAACACCGTTTAGGAGACTGGTCCTGTCCACAACTGTAGCATGGTTTGACTCCACAAGATGGAGCTATTATTTAAACTCTTGCACCATGGCCCCAACAGGACTGGTTTCCAGTGTAGATAGGCCCTTTGCAAAAGGGAGGGTGGATTAGAAGATTGAAAACCTATAAACTTCTAGCCTCTGTCCACACTGCAAGTCTACTCTCATGTCTATGACACTATCTGACCTGACTATAGCAATCCTGGGGGAATTGTATTCACTCAGCAGCCTGTGTTCCTTACAACTATGACTGAGCTGTGCTTGTGCATCCCCAAATAACAGTTTGTGTCAGTGCATTCTGGGAGAATCCAGACAACTATCTCATAGTGCCTCAGTAGGAGATATAGTGTTCAGTAAAAATGCACAGGAAGCAGCCCCAGCAGCATGAGGCAACATACTTGGGAGGGACAGCCTGCTGCACAGAAAGCTGGAAGGACAGAAACATGGCTGTGGGGTTGCATCTGAACCAGGTACAGAGACACAGCTCTGGTTCGCTGGGCAAGTCAGATGCCTCCTGAAATGCAACGGATCACAGATTTGGGCAAATACACAGAATTTAAAGAGAAAACCCAGGAATTTGGTGGACACCTGAGAAAGTCATCATGGACCCCTTTGGGGCTGGCAACCCCGGTTTAAGAACCTCTACCATCCCCTGTGCAGACACATGACAGGACATAAGTTGGTGCCTCTTGCAATGGAACAAGTAACTTGCTCCAGCTGTTTGGAACTGCTACCCTCAAAGCCTCCCCTGCCCAACTCAATGTTGGCTCTAGGTGTTTTCAAATGAATTAGACCAGGATAAGTGAGGGGTGTAGTGTTTCCTTTGAACTGGATAAAAGTGACCAAGAATATAGCGGTGCCATGCCATGGCCATAGCTATACAATGTGGCAGACCACTGTTCTTGCCTTTTCTCAAGAAGACATGAGTACCATCATCCTAAAGATCAGATATGGCCTCATCCTGGACTGGGCCTGAGTTTTGGAGGAGCTCTCAGCTTTGCAGCCTTTCTTACCTGGAGTGGCTATAGTGAGCGGGCAGGGTAGTCATTGGAGGGGCTACACTGAGAATACTCATCCAGGGCAAACGATCCCCCAAACTGGTAGTTTAGTCTAATAATTAGACTCACCAAGCCAGTAACCAAACAGCTCCTGTAATGCCACCATCCTTTGGCTCCCACCCTGACAGCCAAGTCTGATCTAGTGAGTGTTACTGAAAACCTTATTCACTATACATAAAGTTCTACCAGTCCCAAGAGATCAGACATATTGCTCACCAGGTCAACGAATATTTCAGATCTTACCCAAATACACACTTACAGCCAATCCTTATTAACTACATCTAAGATTTATTAATAAAAAAGAAAAGAAAGAGGGTTGTTGTAGTAAAAAATCATTATACATACAGATATGAATAGAGTTCTTAGGACAGTTTAACAGAGAAAAAGGTGAGGTTGTTGATTTGTAAAAATCCTTCTAGAATTAATTTAAAAGGCTATCATGCAACAGACAGTCCAAATGAAAAGTTTGTTCAAATTCACCCTGAAAATTGAAGGGATAATCCAGAGTAGATCTGGAGACCTCAGTCTTATGGGTTTAGACTTTTCCTGTCAAAGTTTAAGCAGTTCTGGGATAGCAAGAATCAGGCCCTCAACTTTCTTTATAGCTGAAAGTTGTCAGCCTCTTGTCAGCAAATGAACACAGCAGGCGCTCTTGGATGAGGAATAGGCAAAGCACACTGTTGCTTTGAGGCTAATCTGTTTCCTAGGCATACACTGGTAACTAGTTGCTCCTCACTACTCTCCTGTTGCGTTTTTGTCTGCACTTTTCCCCTCACCTCCTTCTCTACACACTCCCTATCCGTGGCCCCACGAAGTCCCGGGACTTCCTGGTCAACCTCCTCCTCGCCCTGGCTAAAAAAGCCATCTACACGACCAGGGAGAGGAGGTTGGCCGATGGAGACTCCGGTGACTGTGGGGCTTGTTTCCAGTCCATGGTAAATTCAAGTATCCAGGCAGAGTTCCTCTGGGCGGCATCCACTGGCTCCCTTGACGCCTTTGAGGAGCAGTGGGCGCTGTCCGGGGTTCTCTGCTCGGTGTCCCCGTCGGGCTCCCTTCTTATGACCCTCTGACCACACTCCCGTCCCTGTTCTTTTATTAGTTGTTCCCCATAATCAGTGGGCTTCTGTGGTCCTGTGGGTTCTCCCCTTAGGCTGGGGGAGATCCTTTAGCAGTGGGCTGGCTTCGCCCACCCACTTCCCAGGAACCCAATAGATACACTGGTAACTAGTTGCATTTGTTAGCATAAGGCAATTAACTATTCAAACAGTTCACAGGTAGTCTACTACAAACTGCAAAGAGAAATGAAGTCAATAATATTATTACACCACAAATTCCATCTAAATGTTAATATCCCCCTTTGATCTCTGAATCAATAGAATAAAGTAGTGAAACATTGTAGACGGGAACAGAAGTTTAGCATCTACAAGCTAGTTGGATCACATTGTTAAACTTCTAACAAGATACAGGTAAACACAGATAAATACAATTAGTATCTGCTCCTTAATTCTCTAACAATATAGGCCTGCATTTCAAGGACTCTGATCTATTTAACATGGCTTTGCTAATTATCTATAAGGAATGGCCCTGTTTACCATTTCAACACTCTTCTAATATGTTCTTAAGGGTTGCTTAACCCTCACTGGCTCAGTGTCACAGCAGTGTGCTCTAAGTTTACATGTTAAGAACACTTCTTACTGGTGGAATTTTTCTGGTAATCCAGAGCTAAGTGCTGGACCACTGTTTGAATGCCCCCAAACAGGTACACACTGGTGGCAAATGCAGCATTACTGCTCACCTATATGTCAGGTAAGGTCCTGTCCCACTGTAGATTGGCCCTGCCAGGACCAGGATTAATCTGCATAGTTGCCATGAATTTGTGGACCATGTTCCTGACCCCTAGGCCTTACCACATAGCCTCCCTACACAGTTGCAGAAGGACTGAAGAATGGCCCCATTGTGAATCTGGGCATGACCAGAGTCAGGGCAGAAAAGTTCTGCTCCTGCTCAGCCTGCAGCATTTCAAGAGTGCAGGTATGAACAGAGCCTGTGGATTTGAGCCATTTTCAAATGCCAGAGTCTTTCTGAACCCCAGAAGTGCCCCCCACAGTTCCTGCCTCCCAGACCCAGATTTATTTCTGTTTATTTTTTAAGTCTTGTGGATCTCCTCTGTGCTAACCACAGATGCTTGTGTTTGCTTGTAACCTTTAAGCTGAACGCCCAAGAAAGCTGTTTTGGTGCTTAAATTTTGTAATTGTTTCTTTTAAGATCAAGCAAAACCCTAAGTTCCAAATGTATTTTTTCCCTTTTTGCTTTTAATAAAATTTACCTTTTTTAAGAACAGGATTTGGATTTTTGTGTCCTAAGAGGTTTGTGCATGTTGTTTGATTAGCTGCTAGCCATAGCTAATTGCCTTTGTTTTCTTTCTCAGCTCTTCCCCAGAGGGAGGGGTGAAAGGGTTGAGGGTACCCCACAGGGAGAAATTCCCAAATGCTTCTTCCTGGGTTCAAGGGTTTTTTTGGGATTTGGGTGGTGGCAGCATTTACCAAACCAAGGTCAGAGAGAAGCTGTAACTTTGGGAGTGGCCAGTATTAATTTTGAAAATCCTTGAGGGCCCCCACCTTCTGCTCTTGGAGTGAGAGTGGGGATTCAGCCTTGAGAAAGTCTGACACCTGTACCTGTCTTCTGGGCAAGCAGGCTTCATTGTGCTTTCTGCCATTCATTAACCCTTTTCTGCCTGTATGCTCCATCACAATACTGTATCTCCTCCATGAATTCACAGCTCTTATTCAATGGGTTAAACTCACTCTAATTTGCTCCTTAGGAAGTGTTCCAGAAAGTAAAATGTACCAGGAACTGTGAACAGTGTGAGAAGCTCTTTACAGCTCTCCCTGCTGCCACACACATTCCATTTCTTTCAAATAATACATGAGTCATCTGCACTGCGATCAGTCAGAACTTACAAGATATCAAACAACATCTGACTTTGAAGATTCATCTGAAAACCTCTCAAAAGAATCTCAGACTGGGAATGAGAAAGCAAATGACTTGCCCTGGGGCTGAAGTTTTTTGGAAGAATCCTTTTGGGAGCCATTCTATTTCAACAGGCTAGTGATTAATCATCAGTCTGTTCCATTCCTGCACATGTGGGTGATCCTGCTAAGAACAGAAAATTCCCAGCTATATCCAGAGTTCAGTGGCTCTATCACAGAGGCATTTGGGGCAAAATTCTACCCTCATGTAACTCTACTGAAGCCAAAAGAGTTACATCAAGGATGAATCTGCTCCATACTCTACTTTTTGGGATTTTGACACATTGTTGGTGCATTTGATCCCACAGTTCCTAATGATTCAATTAGTCGCAGGATAGATTGCTAACATCCTACCATTAAGACAAACTCACCAGATGTTCTCTGTCAGATTCAGTCCTAATCACTTGTCTCATATCTGACATCAGAGAACTCCTATGAGCAAAAGAATCTGCAACAGCAGCCATACCTCCAGCTATCTGGGGAGCTTATATCAACCTATTCTGTGTCCTGTATTCAAAAGGCCTTGGTGAGATGAAAAAGGACAGCTGCTCTAACAAAAAATAATTAGATGTTATCACTTATAATTAAGAGGGAAAATAGGAAACTCTTTGCCTTAAAGCAGTATCATACCTATTTCTCCAGGGCTGTAAAGGGTCAGCGTCAATGAATGTTAGACCCAGAATGGAGGTTTGGGGGTTTGAAAAAAGAGGATGGTATAAAATCTATTAAGAGAAATATTTTTATGGTCAGATTTCAATGCAAACTATTTTGTGGGGCTCTATGCTTTCCACGTGAAAAAAAGAATCACATCATTTCATACAGAATGGCTTTTATTTTAGATTAAGGGAGGCTAGAATGAACACAGGTAGAATGTCATAGACCATTAGGGTTGGAAGGGACCTCAGGAGATCAACTAGTCCAACCCACTGCTCAAAGCAGGATCAATCCCCAAATGGCCCCCTCAAGGATTGAACTCCCAACCCTGGGTTTAGCAGGCCAATGCTCAAACCACTGAGCTCTCCCTCCCTGTCCTTAGCAGAGCCCAGTGTATATGTCTCCTCTGTGACAAGAAGCATTGACTGCCTCAGAATGGCAGCTGCCTCTGCAGAGAGTGGACTCCAAAAAATGGAAGGGTGCAATATAACAGAAAGACATCTTCAGCATGACAATGGGCTAGACTGCATCCTCAGCAAGTTCGTGGATGACACTAAACTTGGGGGGAGTGGTAGATACACTGGAGGGTAGGGATAGAGTCCAGGGTGACCTAGACAAATTAGAGGATTGAGCCAAAAGAAATCAGATGAGGTTCAACAAGTATAAGTGCAGAGTCCTGCACTTAGGACAGAAGAATCCCATGAACTACTACAGGCTGGGGACCAACTGCCTAAGTGGCAGCTCTGCAGCAAAGGACCTGGGGATTACAGTGCACAAGAAGCTGGATAACAGTCAGCAGCATGCCCTTGTTGCCAAGAAGGCTAACGGCATAATGAGCTGCATTGAGGAGCATTGCCAGCAGATCAAGGGAAGTGATTATTCCCCTCTATTCAGCACTGGTGAGGCTACACTTGGAATATTGCCTCCAGTTTTGGTCCCCTCACTACAGAAAGGATATGGACAAATTGGAGAGAGTCCAGCGGAGGGCAACAAAAATGATTAGGGGGCTGGGGCACATGACTTACAAGGAGAGGCTGAGGGAACTGGGCTTGTTTAATCTGCAGAAGAAAAGAATGAGGGGGGATTTGATAGCAGACTTCAACTACCTGACTGGGGGTTCCAAAGAGGATGGAATTCAGCTGTTCTCAGTGGTGGCAGATGACAGAACAAGGAGCAATGGTCTCAAATTGCAGTGGGGGGAGGTCTAGGCTGGATATTAGGAAAAACTATTTCACTAGAAGGGTGGTGAAGCACTGGAATGGGTTCCCTAGGGAGGCGGTGGAATCTCCTTCCTTAGAGGTTTTTAAGGCCTGGCTTGACAAGCCCTGGCTGGGATGATTTAGCTGGTGTTGGTCCTGTTTTGAGCAGGGACTAGGTGACCTTCTGAAGTGTCTTCCAACCCTAGTCTTCTATGAGTCTATGAGAAAGAGAATCACAACAGCTGCATGCACTATAACCATTCTCCTGTAGTGCTCAGGCCCAGTCACATTAAATTGGTGGATGAGACTCAGAAAGTGAAACTGACCAGCCTTGAGTGACAGTTCACTGTAAACAAAGACGTGATGGTCTAGAACTGGGGTGGACAACCTGTGGCTCCGGAGCCACACGCGGCTCTTCAGAAGTTAATATACGGCTCCTTGTACAGGCACCGACTCCAGGGCTGGAGCTATAGGCACCAACTTTCCAATGTGCCAACTTTCCAATGTGTCGGGGAGTGCTCAACCCCTGGCTCTGTCACAGGCCCTGCCCCCACTGCACCCCTTCCCCTGAGCCTGCCATGCCCTCGCTCCTCCCCCCGCCCCGAGCCTCCTGCACACCACAGAACAGCTGATCGGGATGGAAGGGGAGGCGCTGACTGGCTGGACTGCCAGTGGGCGGGAGGTGCTGGGAGCAGGGAGAGCTGATGGGCGGCTGCTGACGTATTTACTGTGGCTCTTTGGCAGTGTAAATTGGTAAATTCTGGCTCCTTGTCAGGTTCAGGTTGGCCACCCCTGCTCTAGCAGTTAGAGTCCTGGCCCTGAGTCATGGCACTGCATTGCTGTGTGACCTTGAGCAAGTCACTTCACTTTTGTTTCCCTGCCCGTCCTTTGGATGTTATGACTGTGAGCTCATTGGGATGGGGTCTGTGTCTTAATATCATAGTGGTGGAGTGTGTCACAGGCCACCAGCACCTGCACACAAAACCCAACAACCAGAATGAGACCAGAGTATTCCAGCCCACAGTTCTGTGCCGTGGGCGGAGAACAGCATGAACCAATGTGCACCAATGGCCAAGGCCCCCCCAGTGGCAGGGAAGTGGTTAAGTGAGATGTCCCCAGATAATCCTGGCAAGCTGGTACAGTACACGGTGGGGTCCTGAGCCTGATGCTACTGTATTACAAATGAATAATAAAGTAAACCACATTGTTAACATTCTTTCTGTGTTACAACCATTGTCGCTGTAGTGGTTCTACTCAAGACTAGAAGAAACCTGCCTTTACTGGAACTGCTCCAGCTTTATACCAGTGTATCTGAGAGCAGAATTCACCAATTGCACTGAACCGGGCAGTCTCCCTTTTTAAAGGTAGGGCAAGATGCTTGGCTATAATTACATTGCAGGCTGTTGTGTTATCATGCCTGTGCATAGCACCGACTTCTGCTCCCACCGATGGGTGCTTGACCCCCCTCTGCCCCCCGGCCCCGCCCACACTCCACCCCTTCACCCAAGTCTGCACCCTGCCCTGCCTCTTCTTACTCCTGCTCTGCCTCCACCCCACCCCCATTTCACCCCCTTCCCCAAGTCTCTGCCCCCACCCCACCTCTTCCCTGCCTCCTCCTTTGAGCGTGCTGTGTCCCCGCTCCTACTTTTCCCGTCCGGAGTGCTGCCAAACAGCTGTTTGGTGGCTGGCAGAAGTGTTGGGAGGGAGGGGCAGGAGCAGGAACATGGCACGCTCAAGGGAGGAGGTGGGGAAGAGGCGAGGGGAACTTGGCTGCCAGTGGGTGCAGAGCACCCGGTAATTTTTCCCTGTGGGTGCTCCAGCCCCGGAGCACCCACACAGTCAGTGCCTATGTGCCTGTGTATGGACTGGCAAGAGCTATGCCCCACTCCTTGGCACCACAGACTCTGCAGACATATAAGTCAGCAGGATTATATGTAACTGATCCTGCAACTAAAACAACTACCTAGTACTTTTGTCTGTATTGCTGTTATTGTAAATAGGGGAAAACTCAGACAAAAGGATTAAAAAGAGAGAGAGAAAATTAGCTTTATGGAGCATAAGAAAAGTCCCTGGTGTCCCCTCTGCCATGTGACAGAATTAGCAAACGACAAAGCTTTACTTAGATTCACGGGTCACGGATTTAAGGCTACAAGAGACCGCTGTGATCATTCTAGTCTGACCTCCTGCATGCCACGGGCTGTACAGCCTCTCCCAGTAATTCCTGATGGAGCTATAGCAGATGCTTTAGATAGGGACCCAGTCTTGATTTAAAGACTAAAGATGGAGAATCCACCACATCCCGTGGTGAGCTGTTCCAAGTGTTCACCATTAACATGTGTTGCCTTATTACATACACATTTAAAAAATATATTATTTTAAAATAATCCCATGTTTTTTTAACCTGACTCTTATGGCTCAGTCCTACAATCCCTCATTCATATGAATAGCCCTTACTCAGGCGAGTTAGTGTCATTGATTCCAGTGGAACTACTTGTGAGAGTGAGGGTTTGCCATCGAGGGCAGTAGTATTTGTAGAGTGTTTCCTACAAATTGTAAGTCAGAAGGCTTTGTAGAGTAGAGTTACAGTGATAAATAATTGTAACAGGAGAGCGAAATGAGCCAGGGCAAGGGAGAGGAGACACGAATTCTAATCTGATCTGTCTACCTACATAACTCTGTGCCTCCCCATAACCAATGTAGCGTCTACGTACCTCTCAAGGCTATTTAAAAACAGAAATAGCAATGACAATCTCTCTCTCATTCTTCCCAGCCTATAGGCAGGGGCATCATTTGCATGGAGCAAGAGGACAGTCCCCACTCCTGACCTTGGTTTGCCCCCCAACTTTTCATAGGTCTACATGCTCCACGTCCCCATGAATTTGCCTGTTACAATAGAATCACACACAATGTTCTATCCAATGACATAATTCCACCCCACCCATCCAGGAATTTTTCTGAAATGATGGCCTCAGCTGTAGGACAAATAGCTGGAGTGGGTTAGACTATGGGTATTTTGCTCTGGGTCCTGAACTGAATGGGCAGCCTGACGGGATATTTGGGGATAGAGGTGTTAAATCTAAGCATTCAAAGTCAGACCCCCCCAAAACAATTTGATTATAAAAATTATTATATTTGGGTTCTTTTTATTTGCGTTTATAGGGGGTTACAATGTCAAGCTATTCTGTACAACGATGAGGGACAGAAATTTACTCTACAAATAAAAAATGAGTCTTGAGAAAAACCACCAAGCATTACAAGCATTGCCAGCACTTGTACTGTTATTGTCCAGGAGCAACAGCAGCAAAGCAGGTGTAGGATTGATGTGACTGTCTGTAAACACTTCCCAAGGCTTGTGATGGACTCTACACCACGGGACATTTTTAAATCAAGGTAGGACGTTTTTCTAACAGAGATACTTTAGTTCAGTCAGGAATTAATTCGGGGAAGTCCTATGGCTTGTGTTACGCCGGAGGTCAGACAAGATGATTGCAACAGTCTGTTCTGGCTTTATAATTTATGAATCATCCAGTAGATGCTCGACTGACCACAGACCTGGTGCTGGAGAAATGACCCTCTGTGGAAACAGAAACAGGTTTTTCCCTTTTAGATTTGCTCACAAGCCCAACTGCATTATTTTGTCAGTTGCTTTAATAGATACCCAAGGATTCCCCAGTGCAAAGGAATCCTTTAGTGGCAGAGTTGAGATATCAAGTGCTACATACCTTTTTCCTGAGGAAGGGGGTGCATCGTGGGAGGGAAGGGACTGTGGCTGAAAGACTGTTGGCACAGCCACTTGGGGGCCCTCTGCAGCTGGAAGCAAGTCAGAGAAAACCTAAAGCATAAAAGGTGAGGGATGAATTCTGAAGCCAACATGTTCAGCCCTGGCTGCTGTAATGGTAACTGGGCCTACAAATGTACCATCATTGTGAGTTCAGCTGGGGGAAGTGGAGACAAGGTCATAAAATGTCACAATAACCTACAGAAAGAATGCTGGGGGGAAAAGATGCAAGAGGGGGCCCGACTGAATTAGTCCAAACGAAAAGGCCTCCTGATATAACTCACAGCCAGTGTTATACTCGTGCTTTGTAAACAAGAGCAGTATGGGTCCAGGAACTGATGAACCAAAATTGGGGTGTTGGAAATTAGGCCTCTCGGTGGACAAAACAATGATGGGATGGACTATTCCACCTTCCACTTCCCTTCGGGATCCTGAAGAAAAGAGCCTTGAGGAGGAAAATTGGCAAAGGCAGGTGCTGGCTGATTGAGGGAAAGAACAGTAAAAGAGGGAATTTCACCATCCTGGCTGTCTCTGTTGGCTAGTCCCCCGGATCCACTGTGACTCCAAGAGATGTCCTGAGCAGATGGGGCCAGAGAGAGGGACCCAGGAAACATCATCTCCACCGGCTCTGGTGAAATCCCTACCAGCAACTGGGATGTGAAACTATGTTGTCCACACACCCCTCCACCCCACCTGATGTACCTTGCCTCAGTGTACCCTGTTGCCTCCCCGCCTCATTTCTTTTATTTTTCCCCCACCCCTCTCCTTTTGCAGAAGAGTTTAGTAAGAGTCTGACTTGGCTGGCCAAAACTCTATCTTTGGCAACTCTACTATAAACCCGTGACCAGAAGGCAGCTCAAAGAACTGGTTCAAACAGCCTGATACTGGTACGAGTTTGCCAGGTCTCAGAGTGGCTAATCAGATCTTGTGCTGGCTGGATCTGTTTTTTTCCAGAAGTGAAATTACAAGTCAGCACCTGAGACAGAAGCTGCATTTTCTCTCATTGCTGTTCTTTTCTCTTCCCTTTTGTGTGGGCTGTCCTGAATCTAAGGACAGTGCTCCTGACTCTGACTATTAGGCTATATTGCCATGAGAGGAGGTGTGATCTGTTGGACTTGGCCTCAAGGCCACAACTCCCCCCACCCCGGGGTGATGGGGTGTACCTGTTCCATGACAACTGATGGAGAATGTGGACAATGACTGGGACCTGCTAAAATGCCCGAAGGAAGGAAGACCGACAGCAGGACACCTCTTTTTCTTTCATTGGTCCGTCGAGCTGGGCTAGGATGGAGACAGACAAGGTTCTAAAGTGGCTCCTGGAGAATCAGCAACAGCAAGTGATGCAAGAACACACCAGCACCAGACCAGCTGCCACAGCAGGTGATGTCACAGGAGCAGCAGGTGATGCGAGAGCTGGTCGCCCAACACCAGACACAGCAGGAGTACTTGATCCAGCAGATGGTGCCACTACAGCGGCTGAGAGGATCACCCTTTCCCACTCCAGTGGGGTCAGAGGCCAGGAACACCTTGACTGGCCTCCCAGTGGGCTTATGAAGATGGTGCCCACTGATGACAGTCTTTGTGACATTCAAGTGGGTTGCCCGCCACCACCGCCTGGTGGTTGTTGGAGCACTGGGCTACACTTCTGGTGGAGCTTGTCTGGTCTTCTTACTGGAACCTAGACCCCCAGGAGGCCTTGGATTACGGGAAAGTGAAGACAGCCATCTTAGACCAGACTGGCATCAGTCCAGAGACATAGTGCTGATGCTTCTGCTGAGACTGATACCCACCCCGGTCCAGACTGAGGGCAGTAGCCCAGAGTCTCTGGGACTACCGTTGGTGATGGCTGGAACCGGAGAAGCAGACCAGAGTCCAAGTGGCTGAGATGGTGGCCCAAGAACAGTTTATCTAGATCGTCCCCAGTGGAGGGAAGAAATAGATGCAGTGACACCAGCCAGTGACTCTTGCCAAGGCCGTCATGCTGATAGAGGATTAATTGGCTGACAAAGGGTCGCAGCTGCGACCCTAAAAGCCAGAAGGGCCAGACAGCTAAGGCAGACAGACCAAACGGGACTCCTACCAAGCTGGGAGATCCAGAATGACCACGTCTACCAAGTGATTAAAGACCCACAGACCTAGGAAGACTTCAGACAGTTGCTAGTCCCACAGAGGTTGTTACAGGAACGCTTGCATCTAGCCCACTTGAAGACCCTTCAGCGGCTGGCATGAAGGTTCTTTTGGCTGGGTATACACCACAAAGTTACGGAGAACCATGCCTCCTGCCCTGAGTGCTAATGAGCCGGCCCAAAAGGAATACCAAAGACACCCCTAATCCTGCTCCCCATGGTCAGAGTGCCCTTTGAATTCAATGGCACGGACTTGTGGGACCACTGGAGAAAAGCAGGGCAGGACATCCTCATGGTTGTCAACTCTGTGACTCAGTATCCTGAGGTTGTCTCCGTACGTCCAGCCACATTGCCTCATTGGTCATGAAGATCTTTGCCAGGGTTGGAATACCATGGGAAATAGTGACAGATTAGTGCACCAATGTGTCATTGTGGCTAATGGCTGAGTTATATTGCCTATTGAATATTCTGGCCCTCAGAACCTCGGTGTACCATGCCCAGATGAATGGGCTGGTTGAGAGTTCAACAGGACCCTGAAGGCAATGCTACGCAAATTCATGGGGGACAACCCGTGACACTAGGGCACACTGTTACCAGCCCTGTTGTTAGCAGTGTGGGAAGTCCCCCAAGCATCCACAGGCTTCTCCCCCTTCAAGTTCCTCAATGGGAGGCAGCCTAGGGGCATCCTTGACCTCCTAAGGGAGAACTGGGAGGAACAAGAAACCCATGTTATGGGGGTCAGACCACTTACCTATTACAACTGCATGAAAGGCTCTGAATGCGTGGGGCCTTCACTCAGGAGAACCAACTTCAGATGCAATGTACACAAGAGTGTCAGTACAACAGAGGGGATGAGATACATAACTTTGAGCATGAAGACCAGGTCTTACTCTTGTTACTCTCCATGGAGTCCAAACTACTAGCTAAGTGGTAGGGTCCCTTTGAGGTGGCATGGCAGGCAGGGCCCGCGGATTATGTAATCTGGTTGCCCAGACACCAAAACATATCACATGAACCTCCTGAAAGCCTGGAAGGCCAATGAAGGCCTCCTGATTTCCCTTTGTCCTCTGAAACCAGAATTGGGGCCTCAAGTCAAGGGACATCTGGATCTGAGAGTGACATACATGGCCATGAGAGGGGTGTGCTGGCTGGTGAGTCACTCTTCTACATACTGTTTAAAGCAGTGGAATGCAGGAGGTAGTTTCTACCTGCTGCAGGTGGCCACGTGTACACAACAGGGACCACATTGCATGGAATCGACATGTTTTGCGATCTGGTTTGTCAAGACCCCAGACATAGGGGAACATTTCAGCTTCTCACCGTGCCAGACAGCTGCTCTCTCTGCTCCCATTGCAGCAGTGTCAGCTTCTGCTGCTTTACATCTTCACATCTCAGGCCATTCAGAGATTCCAGATCCAGAAGGGACCAATGTGACCTCCTGTATAACACAGGTCAGAGACTGCCCCTGTATTGATTCTGGTTTGAACTAGAGCAGAACTTTTAGAAGACACGCAATCTTGATTTAAACTTTGCTGGTGATGGAGAATCCACCCCTGGTAAATTGTTCCAGTGCTTAAGTGCCCTCACTGTTAAAATTTACACCAGGGGTCTCAAACTCAGTTTGCCTTAGGGCCAGTGCCAGTCCTCAACTCCTCCCAGTGGGCCCATAATGTCACTGAAGATGTTGTTCAGAAAAGAAAATATTTATATTGTATTATTTCAAATTTCTTAGAAATAATAAAACTTTCATACAACTTTATATGGTTCTTCGCCTGCCAGAGAGTTGTTAGTGTTTGCCAGACACCTGGCAATGCTTCTGTTCTCTCAGTTTGCTGATGTTTGGCCTCCGTGACTGAGCAGTTGAAACCTTCAGGATTGCAGCCAGGTGTGCACCGGATAGTTGTGTTTGGTATTTTGACTTGTTTCCGGTCGTTGTGGGAAATAAGTGATGCGGCCTCCATGGCTGACTCTGCCTGGCAACTAATGATGCTGCCTCCAACGCTGCCTCTGCCCAGCAACTAGTAATGGTATCTCTGTCCCTCTCCCCCAGCCAATGGGAGCTATGGGAGGCAGCGCCTGCAGCAGACATTGCCGGCAGCGTGTCTGCCTGCGTCTCTCCTCTCCGGGCCACAGTGGGGAGGTTTTCGGGGCCACAGGTGGCCTCGGGGAAGGAGTTTGAGACCCCTGATTTACACCTTTATTTTCAGTCTGAATTTGTCTCTTGTCAAGTTCCAACAGTTGAAACTTGCATTGCACCCTCCCCAGGGAATCTGAGGAGGTGACAGGCACTTTCGCTCAGCCTACTGCAGGTAACTTCTTCCAGTGGCTAAATCTACATGGATTCAAAGGACTAACCTAGCCAGAGGCATGCATAAAGGAGGGCACAGGGTGGTAGGGGCACAGCAGGTGCCCCTCCAAACACAGTGACATTTCAGCTTCTGCACGTGTCCCTGCACCTATCTGTCTGCAAAGAGTGGGCCTAAATTACCCCCTCTCTCTTTGTGGTGCTCCATGTTTCCAGATTGCGGGCAAGTGCTCTTAGGGGATGCTACGTGTCTCGTTTCTGAAGAGTCAGTTAAATCAGCCAGTGAAACCCATGATTCTGAGCTTTATCGATCACTTTGGCACTGCAGGGCCAGCCACATGGTGTTGACTAAGGCCCTAGTCCTGCAAACACTGAAGCATGAGCCTAAGCATCTGCAGCACTTGGGCCACACAAAATTGGTTGAGTATAAAACCTGGACTCCATGTCTAGTTGGCAGCCGGTTCCAAGCGGAGTGCCCCAAGGGTGGGTCCTGGGGCCAGTTTTGTTCAATAGCTTCATTAATGATTTGGAGGATGGCGTGGACTGCATCCACAGCAAGTTTGCAGATGACACGAAACTTGGAGGAGTGGTAGATACGCTGGAGGGTAGAGATAGGATACAGAAGGACCAAGGCAAATTAGAGGACTGGGCCAAAAGAAACCTGATGAGGTTCAACAAGGACAAGTGCAGAGTCCTGCACTTAGGACGGAAGAATCCCATTCACTGTTAC
>NW_027424265.1:545687-564301 GCF_003597395.2 Chelonoidis abingdonii | reverse complement strand
ACACTGGGGGGGCTCACCAGGATCTTGTGGGTGTTGTAGAGCTCCTCCAGCAGCTCCTCCACGATGGAGTTGGTGAGATATGTCACCACAGACAACTTCACCTCGCTGGGGACAAACGGGGGAGGGGGGTCAGAATCTGGGCAGCCCCCTCAAAGCCCCCCGGGCACCCCAACCTGCCAGATCCCCTAACCCCCCCAAGCCCTCTTTGGGGACCCCCCCATATGCACACTGCCCCTCCCCACACAGCTCCCACTCCTGCCCCTGTCCGCACTCCATGACTCACTTCAGCTTGTTCTGGATGTCCTGCCCGGCCTGCTCCAGCAGCGCCCCCCGGATGAAGTTGCGGGGGACAGTCACCCGCTCCGACACGGCCCCCAGCATCTTGTTGTGGCCCTCGGCCGCCTGCATGGCCCTGGGGCAGAGCTCCTGGGTCAGTGTCACCATGGACTCCAGGATCACCTGGAAGGGACCCCGCTGGTCAGAAAGGGGGTCCCCCGAAACACCAAGTCACCCCCAAGTGCCCCAGAGCTGGGCCCTCCACACTGAGCTCCCTTAGTAACACATCAGACCCGAGGTCCTCCCAAACTGAGCCCCCCAAGTCCTCAGTGAGACCTGGGGTCCCTCAAAACTGAACCCCCCAATTGCTCTAATGGGACTCAGGGTCCCCCCAGACTGAGTCCCCCAAGACCCCAGTGAGACCTGGGGTCCCCCCAAACTGAGCTCCCCAACCCTCCTAATGAGACTCAGGGTCCCCCAAGCCTCTCAGTGAGACCCAGTGTCCCCCCAAACTGAGCCCCTCAGCCCCATAAGTGAGACCTGGGATACCCCCATACTGAGTCTCCCAACGCCCCCAGGGAGACCCAGGGTCCCCTGCTCATCACCTGCAGTTCCTTGTCGACGGCCTTGGAGACCTCATTGGCCACAGACTCCAGCCTCTGTCGGACGGGCCCGTCGCTTGCCAAGATGTGTCCCAGTTCGTAGAGGCTGGGGAACAGCTGGGGGGGAGAGAGCGTATAGAGGGGGGCGGGGTGAACAGGGACAGGTGTGCGTGGGGGAAGGGGCTACAGTGTGCAGCCATGGCATTATTTGGGGAGTTTGTTCCTAGGCCAGGGATGGAGGATCCAGCTGTGTACAGCTGTGGCAACACTGAGGGAGGCTGTGTCCCACGAGGGATAGAGGATACCCCTGTGGCTGGGGATAGAGGATCCAGACCTGACAACATCTGGGGAGCTTGTTCCTGGGCCGGGGATAGAGGCTACAGCGGTGGCAACATCTGACGGGGGGGGGGAGGGTCTAGTTTCTGGCTGAGGGTAGAAGGTCCAGATGTGTCGACATCTGCAGAAAGAGTGTTTAGCCAGAGATATGGAGTACTGCTGTGGCAACATCTGGTGACAGTGACTGGGCCAGAGATGGAGGATCCAGCTGTGCAGACAGTGGCCACCAGAGGATGCAGTTGTAGCATCATCTGGGGAGGTCGTTTGTATCTGGCGATGGAAGAGCCAGATGTGTCAACATCTGCAGAGGCAGTGTCAGGGACATGGGATACAGCTGTGGTAACATCTGGAGAGCTACTGTCTGAGCCAGCAGGACTGGATGTGGCCTCAGCTAGAGGAGCCAGTGTTCAGACAGGGGTGCTGCGTACAGATGTGGGGAACATCTGGGGAGAGGAGAGACAGAGAAGAAAGGCAGGTGGAAGGTGAGACCAAGGGGAAGGGGACAGGATCAGGTGGGAGGGAGGAACAGGGGTCGGACCGAGAGGGCTGGAGATGGAGGGAATGGGGCAGGGCCCAGACGGAGGGGTCTGTCTCACCGCCCGCGAGTTCTTGGCCTCCTTCATGAGCTCCCGTGCGTACAGCACCTCCTCCTGGATGGTATCAGCAGGGCAGCTGTGCAGAGCCCTCACCTCCTCTTGGACCCGCAGGCACAGCCGTCTGATCATCTGCTGGGGGACAGGGCTATTCGCAAAACCCCCAGAGCCAGCCGGGACCCCCGTCCTGGGGCCGGATCAAAACCAGAGCTCCCTAGAAGGGAAAGGTCCCGTGTCCCATTCCTGGCCTCCCTGAGCCCCCCCGTTTCACCCTGGGGCCAGGTGGGAGCTGGTGCCCCCTAGAGGGGAAAGGCCCTGTGTCCCATTCCCCACCCCCCTGAGCCAGCCAGCCCCCCTGCCCAAGGGGGGCGGTACGGGGAGATGGGAACGTTTACTTGCTCGGCGCTGCTGGTGCCGATCCCCTGCTGGAGTCGGAACGCCTGCTCCTGGGAGAACTTCTGGGAATGGCCATTTCGGACGAGGCACCATTGGATCTGGGGGGAGGGACAGGAGAGAAGCATATGAGAGTCCCCTTGGGATCCTCCCTGTCACGGAGTGTGAGGGAGACAGGGCCCTGCACCCCCCACTTCCTGCAATTCACCGTGACTCCCAGCCAGCCAGTAACACAGAAGGTTTATTAGATGGCAGGAACCCAGCGTAGAACAGAGCTTGTAGGTACAGACACTGGACCCCTAAGTCAGGTTCATCTTGGGGGGCAGGGAGGCCAGACCCCAGGTCTCGGCCCCCCTCCATTTCCCCAGCCAGCTCCAAACTGAAACTCTCCAGCCCCCCCTCTGCATTTGCCCCTTTCCTAGGCCAGGAGCCACCTGATCGCTCTGTTCTCCAGCCCCGTCACTGGGCATCTTGCTGGGGAGGGGCCCAGGCCATCAGCTGCCAGGAGACCGGGCGTCAGCCATTCTGTGTGCAGACCCCATCACACCCGCCCCCTAGGGCTCTGCACCAATCACACCCCCTGCCCTCCCACCTAGATGCTTACTAACTGCATACGGGAAATTGAGGCACCCACACAGTATTCAGAAAAAACATTAAGAACATTCCCACTTCATCACACCCCCACCCCCTCCAACCGAGCCCTGAGGGCTCCGGGCTCTATTCACCTTCTGCCACACCTCGTTCGTCCTCTCTGGGGCACTGCGGTAAGCGGCTGTGATGTCGCTCATGGGGAAGGACATGTACTTCAGGGTGTAGTTGCTGTAGGGAGGGGTGTGAGGTTAAATGGGAGGGGGTGTTGGGAAAGGGCCCCCCAGATACCCAGGGCCTTACCCTTCACATCTGTCAGAGTTATGGTCTCACTTCCTCCCAGTTATCTAACCTCCTCCTCCCACTGTTATCACAAACCCCGTCTCCCCATTATCACCCCGTTCCTCCTCCAGTCACCCTCCAACCAAGTTCTTGTCTGCTCATTATCCCAGACATTGTCCACCTCCCTCTTATCATCCAGCCATTCCAACAACCCAACCAAAACAACCCACCACTCCAATGACCCTTCTGATAACCCAACCCAACTCCACCCAACCGAGGACCGAACCGAACTCCACCCAACCAAGGACCCAACCCAACTCCACCCAACCAAGGACCCAACCCAACTCCACCCAACCAAGAACTCAATCCAACCCAACTCTATCCAACCAAGAACCCAACCCAACTGCACCCAACCAAGGACCCAAGCCAACCTAACTCTACTTAACTATGAATTCAATCCAACTCAACCAACATAACCCAACCAAGAACCCAAACCAACTCAGCCCAACCTAACCCAAATCTGTGCAAGTAATAATCCAGTCCAAGTCAATCTAACCCAACTCTATTCAACCAGTAACCCAAGCCGACTGAACCAAACCAATAACCCAACCCAACCCACCCCATTCAGTAACGCACCCACCCACTCAATAATACCAACCAACCCAACAAATGCACCAGTAATCCACTCGAACAACCCAATCACCTACTCAACAACCTAACGGCCTCAACTCAACACAACCAATCCACTCCCCAACTCAACTCAAAACCATCCAGACAACTCTGCCAGTCCACACACGTCCCCAGTAAAAATGAATTACAAACAATTAAGCAGCACGCAGGCATTAAACACCGGAGAAATGACACCTGTTATCAATGCTAAGCATGCAGATCGAGGGTGAGGTGCAGGTTGGGGAGCACCCCGGGATGACAGGGGCTGACACTCAACCAGGAAGTCCCCCTCCAGACTCACTTCTCCAGGGCTCGGGCAACATCATGGAAACCAAGTGCCGTTGTGTTGTTCCGGTCCCAGGTGATGCTCCTGCAAAGGGGAGATCCAGGCTGAGTCACCCAACATTGGGGTCCTTCTAGCCCCACACTGTGATGACACACCAGATGAGACCCTGTTCCCTGCCTTGGCTAATACAAACTGTCCACCTTCCTCCTCTCCAGTGGAACCCCCTTCCCCATATTCTCCAACAGGGACTCCCTCTTCTGCTGTCCCCACCAATAGCTCTCTCCTCCCTTCCTCCCTCCAACACAGCCCCTCTTCCATATCCCCTTCTGCGCTTCCTAGTCCCATGGGATCCTTCCCCTCAGTTCTCCCCTCCCTACTCCAATCCCTGTTCTTGCCCAATGGCAGCCTCTCTCCCAACCCCCAAATCCCCCCACTTCCCCTGACAGGACCCCACAAGTCCCAATCCCCCTGCAAATCCTTCAATGGGACACCCTCCCCTGGCCCACCCAGTGAGACCCCTTCACACCAGCCCCAATCCTCCCAACTCTCCTGCCACTGAGAGCCCCGCTATCCCACCCCCTCAATCTGCACTCACTTCCCCCAGTCGGACCTTACTTCCTCCCCCAACCCCAATCCTCCCCATGAGACCCTCTCCCCGGCCCAGTCCTCCTGATGCGACCTCCTGCTGCACCCCAGGGTCCCCTTCCTTCCAGGAGCCCCCACCGGAGGGTGCTGTTGATCTGCAAGGCCTTGGACAGCATCTTGGCCCCCAGGTCCTCCATGCTGTTCCCACTCAGGTCCACCTTGCTCAAGCAGGTATTACTGCCAAGGGCATTGATGAGGATGCTGGTCCGGGACTTCAGCCGTGAGTCGGACACAGAGAGAGACTGCAGAGACTGGGGGGAGAGAGGGGAGTCAGCCCTGGTATCCCCTGCCCCACCTCAACTCTGCTGGTTCCCCTCAATCCCAATCCACAGCCTCCTGCCTTTGAGCAAATTTCACTTTTCACGAGGGACAGACTCACACAATCTTCCTCCTGAATCAGCTGTACAATCTTGTGAAGTATGTCCTCCAGCGTCCTGGAGAGAGAACACAGAAGCCGGGCATAAGCACCCAGAGGGGTGGGACGAGGCTGGGAGGTAAATTCACCAGCCCAACTTGGCTGTAAGCTAAACAGGAACATGCTAATTGTTCTAGGACATTTATTCTAGAGCCCTTCCCTTCATATTCTAAGTTGGGTGGGTTCTGGATTGCTGGACTCTACAGCACCTGCCTTAGCAGAGTTGCAACATTGCTAGGGCAGTGTTCTAGGTGACACATTCTAGACCCTTTCCCCATGTTCTAGACTGAGCATGTTCTGGATAATTGGGTTCTATAGAGTCAAACTCAGTAGAGTCATAACATTGCTTGGCTAGTCTTCTAGGTCATCCATCCTGTATCATTTCCTTCCATGCTCTAGGCTTGGTGGGTTCTGTATAATTGGGCTTCATAACGGCAACCTAATCAGAGATGCAAAACCACTTGGCCAGCTTTCTAGGTCACCCAACTGGGGAGGTTCTAGATAGCTTTTCTACTTCCACTATTCTCCATTCCTGTCAGATGTTTGCAGCATAGTCTAATTGGTCTAGAATGATTCCCATTAGGCACCAATGCTCATCCAGTGGGTCTAGAAGCTTGTAATGGAGCCCAGCACCCATCCAATGAGTCTAAAATGGGTCCCATGGAGCCCAATGCCCATATAAAGAGTGTAGAGTGGGTCCCATGGGTTCATTGCCCATCCACTGGGTCTAGAACGGTTCTCATGGAACCCAACATCCATCCAGTGGGTATATGGGGTCCAATGACCTTCCAATGGGTCTCAAATGGTTCTCATGGAGCCAGTGCCCATGCAGTGGGTCTAGAAAGGGTCCTATGGAACCCAGCATCCATCCAATGAGTCCAGACTGGGTCCCATGGAGCACAACCTCCTCACTAGAGAAGGTGAGCTCGGAGGACAATAGGTTTAGAAGAGGCTCCTCAAAGACTTCTCTCTCCCGGGGAGGAGGGAACGAATGAGATGGGACAAAAGGTGGATGACAGAAGTGTTCACCCACCGGGACTTGACACTGAAGTTCTTGCCCAGCCAGAGGTGTTTGAGGGATTTGTTCTTGCCCAGAGCAGGTACCAGTGTCAGCAAATCGGAGTCAAAACCTAGAGCGAGCGATGGGAGAAGAGGAATGTCAGGGAGAGCTGAGATACTGTCCCCTTCCCCAGGGCAGGGATGCAGGGACTCGAGGGTAGGTGGACAGACTCACCGTTGTCAGAGATGTCTAGGCTCCCCACGGCAGTGACCCCCAGGAGCTGCTCCTGCAGGACCTGAGCCCCCAGCGAGCGCAGCTGGGAGAGAGAGAGAGAGTGAATGAGAGAGTGGGGGAGGGAAAGAAGGAACGATTAAAAGAACAAGGGAACAACACTGGGAGGGAAAGAATGAGGGAAGAAGACAGGTGAGAGAGAATGAGAGAATGAGATCGGAGGGAAAGAACGAGGGAACGAGAAATAACGAGAGAACGAGATGGGGAAGTAAAGAAAGAATTAACAGACGGCCCCTTCCCCCACCAACCATAACAAAGCCCCCTCCACTCTCCCCCCCACAACGCACAGCCCCCTCCCGGCCCCCCCTCACCTCGCAGCCGCTCAAGTCCAAGTGAACGTCACTCAGGTGGGTGTTGGCTGAGAGACCCTGAAACAGAGACCTGGGGAACATGGGGTTAATGGGGGCAGAGGGGGTGACTCCCACTAGCCTCCCCAACACACAGTGAGCAGGGGGTGCAGGGACACACACACGCACAGGGGAGGGCCCA
Source organism: Chelonoidis abingdonii (assembly GCF_003597395.2). Taxonomy (NCBI): domain Eukaryota; kingdom Metazoa; phylum Chordata; order Testudines; family Testudinidae; genus Chelonoidis; species Chelonoidis abingdonii. The sequence continues at coordinate 557,436 of NW_027424265.1, read as the reverse complement.
TCCCCACCAGCAGGGGGCGTAGGGACACACACACACACACACACATACACGCACACACAGAGGGCAGGGCCCATCCCCACCAGCAGGGGGCTCAGGGACACACACACACACACACACGCTCACCTCAAGGCATCCAGGGGCATTTTCGTGCCCGACAGGCTCACATGGTTCAGCGCGTAGGCGCTAGAGAAGAACTGCTTGAAGGACAGGTGGGAGTCCTTGGCTTTCCTAGAGACGAAGACAGGTCGGGAGCCCCAGAATTAAGGGGGGGCCTGCCCCAGAGGGACCCTGATCCCTGTGGAAAGGCCGCGCAAGGAGGCACAGAGTGGGGGTCAGTCTCATTGGGATCCCCCTTGCTGGGAAACTGGGGTGCAGGAGGCAGAGGAGGGGTCTCTGTAATGGGGCCCCTCCAGCTGGGAAGTTGGGGTGCAGGGGAGTTTACGTGATGGGGACTCCACAGCTAGGAAATAGGGGGGCAGGGGACCCCAACACTCACCTGTGCGAGAAGGTGTTCCGGGAGACATTGAGGTAGCTAAGCCGAGTGCAACATCCATGCAGCAGCGCCCCGAATAACTGGGGGGGACAGAGAGAGAAAGGGATCGAACCCTCCGCTCCCCACAACGCCCCCTGCAGGGCGAGACTGGGATATTCGAGAGGCCCCTCCCCCCAGCCAGAGCTACTGCCCCGCTCCCCTCGGCGCCCCCGGCTGGTCGCCCCTTACCACGTCGACAGCGCAGTCAGTGCCGGACAGCTCGAGGCGGACGAGGGCGTTGGGCTGGGCCAGGAAGGAATAGAAACCCTGCGGGGGGAGAGGGGACGAAATGGGGTGACGGATGGAGCTGGGGGGGCTGTGTGTGCCCCACACAGCCCCCGCTCCCTGCTCCATGGTGCCACTGCCCCGCTCCCTGCCCCACGGCGCCCCCTGCCCTACTCCCACCTCCATGCCCCATGGCGCCCCCTGCACAACCTCCCATCCCCCTGCCCCATGGCGCTCCCTGTCCCACGGCTCCCTGCTGCCCAGCTCCCTCCTCCCTGCCCCACAGCACCCCCTGCCCCACTCTCACCTCCCTGCCCCCTGGCACCCCTTGCACAACGTCCTGTCTCCCTGCCCAGCTCCAACCTCCCTGCCCCATGGCACCCGTTGCCCAGCTCCCCTCTCCCTACCCCACAGCGCCCCCTGCCCAGCCTCCCACCTCCCTGCCCCATGGCGCCCCCTGCCCCACTCCCACCTCCCTGCCCCATGGCGCCCCCTGCACAACCTCCCATCCCCCTGCCCCATGGCGCTCCCTGTCCCACGGCTCCCTGCTGCCCAGCTCCCTCCTCCCTGCCCCACAGCACCCCCTGCCCCACTCACACCTCCCTGCCCCCTGGCACCCCTTGCACAACGTCCTGTCTCCCTGCCCAGCTCCAACCTCCCTGCCCCATGGCACCCGTTGCCCAGCTCCCATCTCCCTACCCCACAGCGCCCCCTGCCCAGCCTCCCACCTCCCTGCCCCATGGCGCCCCCTGCCCCACTCCCACCTCCCTGCCCCATGGCGCCCCCTGCACAACCTCCCATCCCCCTGCCCCATGGCGCTCCCTGTCCCACGGCTCCCTGCTGCCCAGCTCCCTCCTCCCTGCCCCACAGCACCCCCTGCCCCACTCCCACCTCCCTGCCCCATGGCGCCCGCTGCCCCGCTCCCTGCCCCACGGCGCCCCCTGCTGTCACTCACGTTGGCCTCCTCTCCGCCCAGCAGCCCAGGGTTCTTGCTGAGGTCCAGGTGCTGCAGGGAGCTGCTGAAGGCCGGGTTGGCCCCCAGGGTCTGACAGAGCCCAGCCAGGCCTGGGAGGGGACAGAAGGGGGTGAGTGGGGGCGGCTGGGACCCCCTCCCCATCCCTCACCCTGCCCCCCAGGCTGGAGAGCTTCTCCCTCCCCCACTGTGCCCACATATCTCCCCCACCCCCAACCATGCCCTTCCCCACCCCTCTGCCCAGCCCCCCGGTACCTTTCGGGGTGACCCCGGTCCTGCAGAGCCCGAGCTGCCGCAGCCCCTTGGGGAAGTAGAGGAACTGCTGGCTCAGGGAGATGAGACCTGTGCGGGGGAGGGGGAGGAAAGAGATTAGGGGGGTCTGGGAGGGGGTGAGAGCAGAGATGGGGGCAGGACAGGGGGAGGACATGGGGGTGTGTGTACGGGGCCTGGGGGGATATTGGGGGTGATGAAAGTTGTCAGGATCCGGGAGGACATTGGGGGGTGCTGGGGGGTGTCCGGCACTAGGGGATACTGGGGGGGACATTGGAGGTGCTGGGGGACACTGGGGGGTCCCCACCTTTGTCCTCAATCTGGTTGTGTGACAGCACCAGGCTGTGCAGGGCCGAGCCGGGGTTGTCTCCCAGAGCGTAGGTCAGTTTGAGCACGAAGTCCCTGCGCCAGAGAGAGTCGGGGGGTGACACCCTGAACCCCAGCCCCTCCCCCAACCCAGCCAGTCCCCATCCTGGGGTCAGATCAGAGCCGGCGCCCCCTAGAGGGGCTGTGCCCCGTGCCCCGTTCCCCACCCTGGGGCTGGGTGGGACCCGGCGCCCCCTAGAGGGGATGGGCCCTGTGCCCCTTTCCCTGCTGTGGGGCCGGGTGGGAGCCAGCACCCCCTAGAGGGGCTGTGCCCCGTGCCCCGTTCCCCGCCCTGGGGCCAGGTGGGACCCGATGCCCCCTAGAGGGGCTGTGCCCCGTGCCCCGTTTCCCGCCCTGGGGCCGGGTGGGAGCCAGCGCCCCCTAGAGGGGATGGGCCCTGCGCCCCGTTCCCTGCCGTGGGGCCGGGTGGGAGTTGGTGCCCCCTAGAGGGGAGCGCGGGTTTTGGGGGGGCTCACTCACGTTTTTAACCCCGCGTTGTCCAGCACCAGCTCCTCCAGGTGATGGGACTTGCTGAGCGTGTGCAGAACCTGCTCGGCGACCTCAGAGCTCTGGGGAGATGGACGGAGACAGAGAGCGCAGGGGAGAGATGCGGGGACCCCCCGGCCGAGGAACAGGGGGTGCTGGGGAGGCACAGCCCCCTGGAGTCCCTATGGGGACAATTCTGGGGGTGCAGGGGATGGTTTGGGTGGCAGGCTGATTTGGGGGCACAGAGGGTGGTTTGGGGGTTCTGTGTGGTTTTGGGGCTGCAGGGGATGAATTGGGAGCTGAGGCAGTTTTGGGGTATAGGGCAGTTTGTGGGCATAGAGGAGGAGGGATTTGGGGGTACAGAGCATTTTCATGGATAGAGAAGGGGTTTGGGATTGATGGTGGGTTGTGGGGTGCAGGGGAATGTTTCAGGGCACAGACAGCTGTTCTGGAGTGCAGGGGATTTGGGGGTACAGAGATATGACACAAGAAAGTTTCAGGGTATAGAGGAGGGTTTGGGCTTCAGAGGGATGGGATTTGGGGGTGCAGAAGGGAATTCTGGGGTACAGATGGAGTTTGGAGTGTAGAGGAGGGTTTCTGGGCCCAGGGTGGCTTTTGGGGCACAGACCAGGGTTTTGGGATGCAGGGGGTTTGGGGATGGGATTTTGGGGCAGAGTTTTGGGGTGCCAGGGTGGGATATCGGGCATAGTGGAGGAGGGGATTGGGGACCAGAAGATGTTTTGGGGTGTAGGGGAATGTTTCAGGGCATAGAGAGGGGCAGTATTTGGGGTTCAGAGGAATTTGAGCATCCAGTGGAGATTGTGTCCAGGGAACTTTGAGTCAAGGGGTGGGTTTTGGGATCCAGGGGCGGGTTTTGGGGTACAGGGGCAAGTTTGGGAGCCCAGGGGTGGGTTTTGGGGGCCTAGGGCAGCTTTTGGGGGACCAGGGGCATGTTTGAGGGCACAGGGGTGGGTTTTGGGGGCCTAGGGCAGCTTTTGGGGGCCCAGGGGCATGTTTGGGGGCCCAGGGGTGGGTTTTGGGGGCCTAGGGCAGCTTTTGGTGGCCCAGGGGCATGTTTGCGGGCACAGGGATGGGTTTTGGGGGCACAGGGGTGGGTTTTGGGGGGTACCTACCAGCCTCAGGTCCTTGCAGTGCAGCCGCGTGAACCAAGGGTTGTAGGCGAGGGCAGCGACAATCAAGGCCAGGTCCCTGCGGGGAGAGTCACGGGGAAGAGGGTGAGCGCCCCCACATCTGCCAGCACCCCCACTGCGCTGATGGGGGAGAAGTGCCCCAGGAGGGTCCGATGGGGAGAAGAGGGGCTGGGGTGTCTGTGGGGATGCAGGGTATTGGGGTACTGCCAGGTGGATTTGGGGGTATAGGTGGGTTTCAGAGGTTCAGGAAGTATTGGGGTGTTGGGCTAGGTTTGGGGGGTACAGGGGTACTGGCACACAGGGTACAGGGGCTATTGGGGTGCCGGTCAGGGGTTGGGTACAGGGATATTGGGGTGCTGGCAGTGGGTATTGAGGGCACAGGGGTGTTGGAGAACTAGATTTTTGGAGGTACAGGGGGTATTGGGGTACAGGGCTATTGGGGTGCTGGAAAGGGGTATTGGGATACAGGTAGGTTGGGGTACAATTTTTGTGGGTCTGGGGGTATTGACGTACAGGTGGGTTGGACTACCAGTTTTTGGGGGTGCAGGGTGTCAGAGTACAGGGATATCAGGGTGCAGGAAAATTGGGGTATGGGGTATCAGGGTATGTGGGCATCTGGTACAGTGTATTGGGGTGAAGGTGGGTTGGGGTACTGGCTATTGGGGTATCAGGATACAGGGTATCTGGGTGCAGGGTACTAGAGCACAGGTATTGGGGTACAGGATACCAGGGTATGGGGTATCGGGGTAAAGGTGGGTTGGGGTGCTGGGTTTTGGGGGTGCAGGGGTATTGAGGCATGAGGTATGGGGGTGTGGGCCCAGGAGTATCAGAGTACAGGGGGGCATTGGGGCACAACGTACCTGGGAAGGGAGTATTGGGGTACAGGTGGGTTGTGGTACTGGTTTTATGGGGTGCTGAGGTAGGGGTGCAGTGTATTGGGGTGCATGTGGGTTGGGGTACTGGTTTTGGAGGGTGCAGGTGAGTCAGGGTACAGGTGGGTGGGGTTCCAGATTTTGGGGGTGCAGGTGGAATGGGCACAGGAGGAATCAGGGAATAGGGGAATTGGGGTGAAGGGTTATTGGGGTACAGGTGGGTTGGGGTTCCAGGTATTGGGGGTGAAGAGGTATTGGGATACAGGAGGAATTGGGATACATGGTATTGGTGTTCAAGGTTATTGGGGTACATGGGTATCGGGTTATGTGTTATTGGGGTGCTGGGTTATCAGGGTACAAGGGCATCAGCTTATGTGGTATTGGGGTGCAGGGTTATCGGGATACAGGGGTATCGGGTTATGTGGTATTGGAGTGCAGGGTTATCAAGGTACAGGGGTATTGGGTTATGTGATTTTGGGGTGCTGGGTTATGGGGATACAGGGGTATCGGGTTATGTGGTATTGGGGTGCAGGGTTATCGGGATAAGGGGTATCGGGTTATGTGGTATTGGGGTGCTGGGTTATCAGGGTACAGGGGTATCGGGTTATGTGATTTTTGGGGTGCTGGGTTATGGGGATACAGGGGTATCGGGTTATGTGGTATTGGGGTGCAGGGTTATCGGGATAAGGGGTATCGGGTTATGTGGTATTGGGGTGCTGGGTTATCAGGGTACGGGGGTATCGGGTTATGTGATTTTGGGGTGCTGGGTTATGGGGATACAGGGGTATCGGGCTATGTGGTACTGGGGTGCTGGGTTATCAGGGTACAGGGGGCATCGGGGAGTCCCTCACCGGCTTTCCAGGTGGCTGAAGTCCAACAGGTTGAATTCCCGATTGTCAGCCGAGTGGTAGATGGTGTCGACATCCTGGAAATGAGGGGAAGGAGGGTGAGAGAAATGGGGGGACCCCATGTCCCCCCCAAGAGCCCTGGGCAAGGGGACCCACCTCTTCTCCCCCACTGTCTCCTCCGCCCCATCTCACACCCATAGCACTTCCTAACCACTGCACCTCTCCTCCGCCTCTCCTGCCCCACCCCCCCACCCTATACTCTGCACCTCCTCCACCCTCCCCTCCTCCTGCCCCCAACCCCCAGCCCCCTTACCTACCCACTGCACCTCCTCCGCCCTCCCTCCCCCCGGCCCACCCCTTCCCATAGTATACCCACTGCACCTCCTCCGCCCTCCCTCCCCTGGCCCCCCACTCCGAGCCCCCCATACCTACCCACTGCACCTCCTCCCGGCAGCACAGCCCGTTGTAGTCGCAGAGGGCGGCGTAGGTCTCGGAGAATACCCCCAGACAACAGCAACCATACATCAGTGCTGGGGGTCCCCTGGCCCTCCCCCCCCTGCCCCCCAGTGCCCTCCCCCACACTCTCCCCCTCCCGTCCAGATGCTGGTGACTGGTGGAAGTTGAACTCTGAGTTGGGGATGTGTCCCGGGGTCTGTGGGGGTCCTCAGACAGCTGTGGGGACCGATGTCAGGATGCCTGGGTTCTAGTCCCTCCCGCTCCAGCCCAGTCCCCTCACTCTCCTCAGCCCAGAGCCCCAGAGCCCCCCTCACTCCTGCAGCCCAGTGCCCCTACTGAGCCCCCCGCTCCTGCAGCCCAGCGCCCCCAGTGACCCCCTCACTCCTGCAGCCCAGCACCCCCCCAGTGACCCCCCCCCCTGCAGCCTAGAGCCCCCCTTAGTAACCCCCCACTCCCTGCAGCCCAGCACCCCCTAGTGACCCCCCACTCTTGGTGCACTCACCTCGCCGTGGGGCTGGGGAAGATCTTGCTGAGAGCCGCTTACGTTGCTGGGGTGACCTGCTCGGTGCTGGCCGGTCTGGGAATTGAAGTTGTAGTGGCTTCTCCGTGTCCACCAGGATCTGAGAGCGGGGGAGATTGGGGGTGGGGGCGGGGACCGGGAGAATCGGGGGGAGAGACAGCGGGACATTTCTCACCAAACACAACATTATTCCCACTTACCAAGAACTGTGACCGCTGATTAATGCCAATTTACTAATCAACTTCCCACCACTACCCAAGGTGTGTGGGGGAGCGGGGGAGTCTAGCAGGGGCGCTGTCCCTGGGCAAGGGGCGCAGTACAGCAGGGGGGGACACAGGGGCGGGGCCAGCAGGGGGCGCTGTCCCCGGCCGGGGGGGGGGCAGTAACAGCAGGGTGGACATGGGGAGGCAGCAGGGGGCGATGTCCCTGGGACAGGGGCATCGCGGGGCAGTAACAGCAGGGGGGCACAGGCGGGGGGCGCAGGGGCCCTGTCCCTGGGTGGAGGAGGCCTAACAGCTGAGGGCCAGCAGGGGGGACTATCCCTGGGCAGGGGGCAGTAACAATGAGGGGGACACAGGGCAGGGGGCCAGCAGGGGAAGCTGTCTCTGGGCTGCGGGAGGCAGTAACAGCAGGGGGACACAGGGCGGGGAGGCCAGCAGGGGGCACTGTCCCTCTGCGGGGGCGGCCAGTAATAGCAGGGGGCAGCAGGGGGCCTCTCCCTGGCGCGGGGGCAAGTATGCAGGGAGGGCAGCAGGGGGCGCTGTTCTGGGCCGGTGGGGATTACCTGGCAATGGTTTGTGTTTTGCGTTCGAATTTCCAAGCATTGAGGAGCTTCTCGACTTGGAGAGACGGAGAAATGGTTGTGTCCGTGGTGTGTCAGTGTCTGTGTGTCCGTGTTGTGTGTGTGTGTCAGTGTGTGTCTGTTGTGTGAGTGTCCATGATGTGTGTCGTGTTTGTGTTGTTGTGTGAGTGTGTTGTGTGAGTGTCCATAGTTTTGTGTGTGTTCAGTTGTGTGTGTCTCTTGTGTGATATGTCTAATGAGTGTGTGTCAGTGTGTGTGTGTGCGCTGTGTGTTGTGTTGTGTGTGTGTTTGTGTGAGTGTCCATGAGTGTGTGTCAGTGTGTGTGTGTCTCTGTGTGAGTGTCTATGAGTGTGTGTCAGTGTGTGTGTGTCAGTGTGTGTGTCTGTGTGTGTGTTTGTGTGATGTCATAGTGTGGTCTGTGTGTGAGTGCTGTGTCAGTGTGTGTGTGTCTGTATGGTTTAGTGTCCTATGAGTGTGTGATTGTGTGAGTGGTGAGTGTGTGTCTTGTGTGTGTGTTGTGTGAGTGTCATGAGTGTGTGTCTGTGTTGTGTGTGATCCCGATGTCCCTGACCCGCTGCAGGCCCATGTGCGTCTCACACTCACCTTGGCCGCACTTTCAGCCCGAAGACGTGGAGCCGCCAGGCCGTCACACCTGTGTGGGAACAAGCAGCCCCCGTGAAACGAGTGTGGGGAGACGCCGGGATTCCCCCCCCGCCACTGGCTCAGAGCGCATCAGTAGCCCTGGGGAGAACGACATCAACTTTCTGGGGTGACTCATGGAAAGAGTTTCTGGGGGGGTGCAGGTCAGGAAGTGGGCGGCACTGGCCGCAGGGGGCTGCTGGTCGGAGTGAGGGGCACCGGCAGTGCTGGGTGGGCAGTGGGGCTGCGTGGGTTGGGAGTGAGGCCCGGCAGGGCTGGGGGTGCAGGGGGCTGCTTAGGTCTGGTGATGTGAGGGGACCAGAGGGCTGGGGCAGTGGTGGCTGCTGTTCGGGAGTGAGGGGTGCCCGCAGGCTGGGTGGCAAGGTGAGCTGCAGGTCGGGATGTAGTGGGCACCGCAGGGCTGGTGGTAGCAGGGCTGCGGGCGGGAGTGAGGGGGCACCGGCAGGGGCTGTGGTCAGCAGGTGGGCTGCGTGGTCTGGGAGTTGAGGTGCACTTGGCTAGGTGCTGGGGGGGGCAGGGGCTGTGGGTCGGGAGTGAGGGGCACTGGCAGGGCTGGGGTAGCAGGGGCTGCGGGTCGGGAGTGAGGGGCACTGGCAGGGCTGGGGTAGCAGGGGGCTGCAGGTCAGGAGTGAGGGGCACCAGCAGGGCTGGGGGGGGAATGGAGGGAGAGACACCCCCACCACCCAGTAACTCACCAACACACGATCCTCAAACTTCTTGGGCTTGGTTTCAAGCTTCACCTTCAGCAGCAGAGGGTTGGGCGGGCGGCTGAGGACCTTGCGAATGCTGTCTGTAAAGGGGGGAGGGGATCAACACTGGGTGCCCCCCTAGCCCCGTCCCCAGCAGGGTGGGACCCCACAATTCACCTCCCAGCCCCAGCAACAGGGTCTGCAGCAGGGTGCACCAGGCCACAGGGAGCGGGGACAGCAGGGGCACTGCGCTGTAGGGAGTGGGGTGGGGGCAGCAGGGGGCGCTGGGCTGCAGAGAGTGGGGTGGGGGCAGCAGGGGGCGCTGGGCTGCAGAGAGTGGGGTGGGGGCAGCAGGGGGCGCTGTGGGGCAGGTAGCAGCAGAGGGCACTGTGGGGTGGGTAGCGGTGCAGAGGGAGTGAGGGGCAGCAGGGGGTGCCGTGGGGTGGGTAGCAGCAGGGGGCAGCAGGGGGCGCTGTGCCATGGGGTGTCCTGACCCTGGCATGTCTCCCAGGCAGGGAGAAGCCAGCGGGGGGCAGGGACAGGAAGTGAAAGCAGCCGCTACCCGTCACACTTTAAAAAGGAAACCCACAGAGACCGGAACACAGGATGGGGCCCACGGGGTGGCAGATGGAACAACCCTGCCCCCCCAGGCACCCCTCACTCCCCACCTGGAGCCCATGTTAGGATTACGGGTACCGTTCGTGGGGTCTCCTTTCGGGAAGAAGGAGGATTCCCAGGGTCATTCCAATCCCACGGGCACTGGGGTGGGGGGTGAAGTATCTCAGGGTGTTTGGGACAAGGGGACCAGACAGCAAGTGTGAATCATGTCCTGATATCGGGGTGCTGGGCACCCCAGTTTGTAACAGTGTCTGTGACAGGTGTGTGCACTCCAGGGGCTGTGTGGGCATGAGGGGAGAGAGAGGAGGGGTGTGGGGATAGATAGATAGATGGATAGATAGAGGGGGTGGATGGGGATAGATAGATAGAGGGGGTGGATGGGGATAGATAGATGGATGGGGATGGATAGATAGATAGATAGATAGAGGGTGTGGATGGGGATAGATGCATGGGGATGGATAGATAGATAGAGGGGGTGGATGGGGATAGATAGATGGATAAGGGAGTAGTTGGGGATAGATAGATAGAGGAGGTGGATGTAGACAGATAGATAGAGGGGGTGGATGGGGATGGATAGATGGATAGACAGAGGGGGTGGATGGTGATGGATAGATGGATGGGGATAGATAGATAGATAGATAAAGGAGGTGGATGGGGATAGATGGATGGGGATAGATCAATCGAGGGGGTGGATGGGGATGGATAGATAGATAGAGGGGGTGGATGGGGATAGATAGATAAGGGGGTGGTTGGGGATAGATCGATCGAGGGGGTGGATGGGGATGGATATATAGATAAGGGGGTGGTTGGGGATAGATAGATGGGGTAGTTGGGGATAGATAGATAGAGGGGGTGGTTGGGGATAGATAGAGGGGGTGGATGGGGATAGATAGAGGGGGTGGATGGGGATGGATATATAGATAAGGGGGTGGTTGGGGATAGATAGATAGGGTGGTTGGGGATGGATAGATAGATAGGGTGGTTGGGGAGGGATAGATGGATGGGGATAGATAGAGGGGGTGGTTGGGGATAGATCGATCGAGGGGGTGGATGGGGATGGATAGATAGAGGGGGTGGATGGGGATGGATAGATGGATGGGGATAGATTGATAGACAAGGGGGTGGTTGGGGATAGATCGATCGAGGGGGTGGATGGGGATGGATATATAGATAAGGGGGTGGTTGGGGATAGATAGATGGGGTGGATGTGGATAGATGGGGTGGATGGGGATAGATTGATCGAGGGGGTGGATGGGGATGGACAGACACACACACAGACGGGGTTAGATGGATCACACTCTGGGCGTGTCTGGTTTATTTCGCTGTCAGGCCTCAGCCTGGGGTTTGTCTGTCAGTTGTCGTGTTGCTGCCTGTTGGAGACAGAGCTGGGATGTTTCACTGGAGCTAGGCTGCATTGCCACTACAGAGCCCAGCTGAGCTCTGCATACATGCGTGTGTGTGCGGGGCTGTGTGTCGTGTGCGTGTCCGTGTGTGTCTAGCCGTGTTTGGATTGCTGGCAAGCAGCCTGACATCCCCCACTCTCTGCCTGTCACAAGCTGAGATGTCACAACCCTTCCGCCAAAGCCACAGCGAAGGCCTGAATCCGGCAGGGCGGGCGGGAAGCGGGGGCCACAACAGGCAGAGAGGAACCAGCCCTCGCACGGACCCAGGCCACAGGACACAACTGACAACAGCTGCACTGCCACATCTGCACCCCAGCCACAAGAGAACCCAGGAGTCCTGGCTGCTTCAACCACTAGACCCCATTGTCCTCCCACAGCCGGGGAGAGAACCCAGGAGTCCTGGCTCCCAGCCCCCCTTGCTCTAACGACTAGACCCCATGGACCTCCCACAGCTGGGGAGAGAACCCAGGAGTCCTGGTTCCCAGCCCCCCCTTCTCTAATCACTAGACCCCACAGACCTCCCAGAGCTCGGAGAGAACCCATGAGTCCTGGCTCCCAGCCCCCTCGCTCTAACCACTAGTCTCCACTGTCCAGAGTCCAGGGCACCATTCACTCGGGAAGCGGGGATGCACAGGGGATGGGAGGATTGGTGGTGGAGGGGATGGATGTGGGGATGGGAGGGGTTGTGGCAATGGCCTGGAGATGGACGAGGGGGGGAATGGGAGGGGCCAGGTGGGCTGCTGGGATGGCCAGAGGATGGGGTAGGACAGCGGTTGGGGGTGGGGAGATACGGAGAGATGGTGGCTGGGGAATGGAGGTGTTGGGAGAGATGTGGGAGGGGCTGGGACATGGACAGGGGTGGGGGCTGGGGAATGAGG